>NC_092140.1:104090162-104325162 GCF_043159975.1 Macaca nemestrina | reverse complement strand
AGTGTTCTAATTACCTTAAAAGAGGAAAGAAAGGCTTGAATTGATCAATACTAGTTTGAATAAGATACTTATGTGAACAAGCATTCTCAACATTATTATTAAAGTAAAACTACTCAGTTTACAGAATGGGATGTGAAACTACAGCTTTTTGCTATTAAACCAAATACTTGTGATTTACTTCGTTTGAGCAAAATGTTTTTATTTGAACAAAACAGCATTATTTGTTATGTTAATGATGGTTAATTTCCATTTTATTGGTTTTATTTTTGTTTTAATTTAATTTGTAAATGTTTTAGCATTTATTATTGTATGTGAACTGTAAGTATATTTACCTATTTTATGTTGATAAAAATATAAAAAATATTAAAATAAGTATATATTAAGTTAACCTTCAAGTGTTATGGGCTTTTTCCTCCCTGTGAAAAGAGATGGCATGCTTGAAATTTGAGACACACCAATGAAAATTAGGAATCTAAGTTATTTTAGATGGTCAGCAGCCCCATCACTGTGTATTTAGTAAATCTCCCTTCTGTTTCTGATTTCTGATGTCAATTTTATAATATATTAAATTTTTATATACTATTCCTGTGAAACAAAATGGCATATGAGCAGCGACTAGAACACAAGGTGCATTCTTATGGGATGACACTAGGAATACTTGCAGACTCTCAACGATGCCAGTGTATTTTGGAATACCCATGAGAATCATCCTCATTAACTTCTAACCATTTTGAATGTTTGTTTGTTTGTTTTAAATAGAGATAGGGTCTCACTATGTTGTCCAAGCTAGTCTTGAACTCCTGGTCTCAAGCGATCCTCCCACCTCAGCCTCCCAAAGTGCTGGAATTACAGGCTTGAGCCACCATGCCTGGCCACCATTTTGATTTTTGACAACTAGATCATTTAGTATTTTCAGACTTGGATCTAAATGTGGCTTTGGGATGTTTGGGATTCTCTAGCAGCCCAGAGAATACTCTAGAGATGTAGAATAAGTTTTGAAATTTGTTTGCAAATTATCTTTCTTTCTTTCTTTTTTTTTTTTTTTAAGTTGGAGTCTTGCTCTGTCACCCAGGCTGGAGTGCAGTGGTGCCATCTCGGCTCACTGCAAGCTCCGCCTCCTGGGTTCATGCCATTCTCATGCCTCAGCCTCCTGAATAGCTGGGACTACAGGTGCCCGCCACCACGCCCAGCTAATTTTTTGTATTTTTTAGTAGAGATGGGGTTTCACCGTGTTAGCCAGGATGGTCTCGGTCTCCTGACCTTGTGATCCATCCGCCTCGGCCTCCCAAAGTGCTGGGATTACAGGCATGAGCCACTGCGCCCAGCTGTTTGCAAGTTATCAACGTACTCATTATTTCAGACTGGGCACGGTGGCTCATGCTTATAATCCCAGCACTTTGGGAGGCTGAGTGGGGTAAATCACTTGAGGTCAGGGATTCAAAACCAGCCTGGCCAACATAGTGAAACCCCGTCTCTGTTAAAGTACAAAAATTAGTGTGGTGGCGCATGCCTGTAATCCCAGCTACTTGGGAGGCTGAGGCATGAGAATCGCTTAAACCCAGGAGGCAGAGGTTGCGGTGAGCCGAGAACATGCTGCTGCACTCCAGCCTGGGTGACAGAGTGAGACCCTGTCTCTAAAATAAATAAACAAATATAGTCATTATTTCATTAAAGCTTGTCAATCAACTGAATCACAGATTCGTAGTATAATTAGACTCTTTTGTATTTGAGCCAACTACTGAAATCAATCAGTGGCTGCTTGAGATAATTTGGCATAACTATCAGATTTATCAATTTAAAAAATAAAATTAGATCCTCACCTTAAATTCATTTATTTCATCATCATACTGCACACCTAGAAGGCGCTATCAATTCCACACATAGTAATTAAAGGTAAAAAATTCAAAAGACAGGTGTTTCATTGACCTATGTTCCTTGTAAATAGCCTTCAAATTTTCCATATGTTTGACACCTTTCATAATACAGTGTTAGATGATACGGGCTCAGTGGCATAAACCTGTAGTCCCTACTGCTTGGTAGACTGAGGGAGGATCCCTGGAGCCCAGGAGTTGGAGTCCAGATGAGGCAACATAATAAAACCCCTACCCCTTTAAAAAAAAAAATCAACTAAGTTAAGAAGAGAAGATAAAAATGCAAGTATGGCTGTACAGGAATAATTTAATTTTTTTCCTTTTCTAGTTTTTAGTTTTTAATTTTTATTTATTTATTTATTCATTTATTTATTTAGAGGCAGAGTTTTGCTCTTGTTGCCCAGGCTGGAGTGCAATGGCACGATCTTGCCTCCCAGGTTCAAGCGATTCTCCTGCCTCAGCCTCCCGAGTAGCTGGGATTATAGGTGCCCACCACCATGCCTGGCTAATTTTTTGTATTTTTAGTAGAGATGGGTTTTGCCATATTGGCCAAGCTGGTCTCGAACTCGGACCTCAGGTGATCCGCCCGCTTCGTCCTCCCACAGTGCTGGGATTACAGGTGTGAACCACCGCGCCTGGCCTGATTTTTATTTTTTTAATGTAAAATTAATGTGTGCTCACTATAAGGAAGGAAGGGAGAAAACATAGACGTGAAGGTCCTATTTACCATCCCTCACCTCCCCAGCTGCGCTAACTGTCATCACTGATCTGGACTGTACCCAGGGTTTCTTTTCATCTTTTTAGCTACTTCACTGGGAAAAATCATTAGAAAAAATTATCTCCTACTACTAATTTTATATCAAAAATTAGAAAGGACAGTCTCAATAGTCTTGAAGAAAATGGCAGTGCCAATTAATATTGACTTACTGGTTTTCTCATCTCACTGAGGACAACTGAGATTGTTTTCATAAACTTCTGATTTTCTTTTTTTTTTTTTTTTTTTTTTTGAGACGGAGTCTCACGCTGTTGCCCAGGCTGGAGTGCAGTGGCGCGATCTCGGCTCACTGCAGGCTCTGCCTCCTGGGTTCACGCCATTCTCCTGCCTCAGCCTCCTGAGTAGCTAGGACTACAGGCGCCCGCCACCGCGCCCGGCTAATTTTTTGTATTTTTAGTAGAGACGGGGTTTCACTGTGGTCTCGATCTCCTGACCTTGTGATCCGCCCGCCTCGGCCTCCCAAAGTGCTGGGATTACAGGCTTGAGCCACCGCCCCCGGCCTTACTTCTGATTTTCAAAATTGCTATCTTTAAAATTCTTACATTGACCTATTTTCCTCTTGTGATTTCTTTGGTCCTCTCTTAGTGTCATGAGCCAGTAAGAGTTGCTAATAGCCACTTTATATATATACAGTGTACAATTTGCTACATGTAATGTAAAAGTGTGGCCAGGCACAGTGGCTCACGCCTGCAATCCCAGCACTTCGGGGAGGCCGAGGCAGGCGGATCACCTGAGGTCAGGAGTTCGAGACCAGCCTGGCCAATGTGGTGAAACCCCATCTCTACTAAAAACACAAAACATTAGCCGGGCGTGGTGGCGCACGCCTGTAGTCCTAGTTACTCTGGAGGCACGAGAATCGCTTAAGCCCCGGAGGCAGAGGTTGCAGTGACCCAAGATCATGCCATTGTACTCCAGCCAGGGCTAAAAGAGCGAAATGCCATCTCAAAAAAAAAAAAATTAGCCGGGCATGGTGGCATGTGTCTGTAAATCCCAGCTACTCAGGAGGCTGAGGTGGGAGAATTGCCTAAACCTGGGAGGCAAAGGTTGCAATGAGCCAAGATCATGCCACTGCACTTCAGCTTGGGTGACACAGCAAGACTCTGTCTCAAAACAAAAAGTAAAAGTGAGTATAATTGAATGGAAGATCTCAGTCAAGTTCAGTGGAAAGAATAATACTATATCTTTTTAGGTCTCATCACTCTTTTTGTCTCCAAAGCTCTGAAGTTCCCCATTACTTGGAGTTTAAAATTCCTCAACTCCTTGACACAACATAAGATCTTAACATAGGCAGCTGCAATCATCAGTGGCAGATGAATAGGGAAAGGCATAGACAAAGACAATGTGAAGGCACAAAGTTTTAGAGCTGGAATAGTGGTGTATAACACGGTCCCCAAACCCCTGGCTGGGACCTGTTAGGAACTGGGCCACACAGCAGGAGGTGAGCAACTGCTGAATGAGCATTACTGCTGAGCTCCGCCTCCTGTCAGATCAGCGTTAGCATTCAATTTTCATAGGACTGGGAACCCTGTTGTGAATGGAGGTTGCAGGCTCCCTGTGAGAATCTAATACCTGATGATCTGAGGTGGAGCAGTTTCATCCTGAAACCACCCCCACCCTCTTCGTCCCTGGAAAAATTGTCTTCCACGAAACTGTCTTCCCTTGTGCCAAAAAGGTTGGAGACCACTGCTCTGTAAGGTTGACTTACAATGTGTGACCATGTTAAGGCTGAAATTAAGAATTTGAGGCTGGGCTGGGCATGGTGGCTCATGCCTGTAATCCCAGCACTTTGGGAGGCCAAGGCAGGTGAATCCCTTGAGCCCAGGAGTTTGAGATCAGCCTGAGCAACACGGTGAAACCCCATCTCTACAAAATATACGAACATTAGCCAGGTGTGGTGGCACACATCTGTGATCCTATGTACTTGGGAGGCTGAGGTGGGAGGATCACTTGAGCCCTGGAGGTTGAGGCTACAATGAGTCATGATGGAGCCACTGCACTCCAGCCTGGGCTGGACATAGTATCAAAAAAAAAAAAAAAAAAACCAAAAAAAAAAAAACGCTGGTCCAAGATGAGCCGGTAGAGTAAATGAGTTATCTCAATTCTCAGTCAGTTACAAATTGAACTCTCCCTCCTCTGACTACTTCACTTAAAAAAAAAAAAAAAAGAGTGCCAGGCGCAGTGGCTCACGCCTGGAATCCCAGGACTCTGGGAGGCCGGGGGGGTGGATTGCTTGAGGTCAGGAGTTTAAGACTAGCCTGACCAACATGGTGAAACTCCATCTCTACTAAAAATACAAAAATTAGCCAGGTGTGGTGGCGGGCAGCCTATAATCTCAGCTACTCTGGAGGCTGCGGCAGGAGAATCGCTTGAACCTGGGAGGTGGAGGTTACAGTGAGCTGAGATCACACCTTGCACTCCAGCCGGGGTGACAGAGTGAGACTCTGTCTCAAAAAAGAAAATAAATAAAAATAAACAATAAAAAAAGAGAGAATTTAACTAGAAAGCAAATTTTGAGCCAATTAACAGAATCTTTGTTTTTAAGAGGGTGTGAAGTTAGATCGGGAATATATTGGTGTTAATTTTAAATGTAGACAGTAGATTATTTTGAACTAATATCCTGGAAATCACATTCAGAGTGAAGAGCATATTAATCCAGTTTGCTTCTAAGGATAAATAAACCAGAGAAACCCCTAGGAAATAAGACTAACACCTCACTCCTGTTGGCGTTAAAAAGCCTTTCATAATATGTGCCTACAAATTAATAAAATTGTAAACCTTTAGCGACCAGATGCCGGGCTGAGCCCTGGGCCCAGAGATCCGTGGGGGGTGAGTGCGTGCTCCGGCACCCGGGCACCTGCCGTGGGCTTTGCAGGGACGTGGGCACAGAGATTCATGGGGCATTTCACACAAGCATGCTGCTGCGTGACCGCTCGCTCACACTGCGTCCAGAAGCTGGGGATGTGCTGCGGCCCACAGGGGGCGCCTCCACCGCGTGCAGGATGACCTGCTGCGACCAGCTCCAGGACCGCAGGCACCTGCTGGCTCACTGTGATCCTCGCCCTGGCGCTGCATGAGGAGGTCATGGTCTACAGGATGGTAAGTGACAGCTGCTGCAGGGAGAGGAGCCACCCTTCGGTGCCTTACCATGACTTGCAGAAGAGCTGGCGTCAGGAATGTCACATCTACCCCAAATCACCCACCGCTTCATCACCAAGGAGGCATCTTCTCCCACTGGACCAAGAAGAAGCCCTCTGTCCTGGAGGGGCAAGTAGCCTCCTTCACCACACTCCACCAAGAACATTTGCTCTAGGGATCCTGCCTCGCCACATGCCAGGTGGACCTAAGCTTCCTTTCTGCCCCACTCTAAGGACACTTGGAGCCATCTCAGGCCTCAAGACTTGAAGGGGAGCAGAGGGGGTGGCCTGTCTCCACCTCCTGTCTAATCCTCCACTCTGAGTAATCCACAGCATTCTGGCACTCACCCCACCTCCAGGTCTGTCAAGTGGCCTTTGCTCCTGGGGCTGATGGCCCCCTGCTCACCAGCATTATGACCTTGTGCCATTCCTGATGCTTCCTCCCCTGGCTCCCTACTGTTGAAGGCCAAAAGAGTGAGGGTCATGATCAACTCGGTATACCACTGTAGGCTACGTAAGTAAACGGCAAACTTCTCATGAAAGCAGCATGTTGGCAAACTGACAAACTGTATCTGCCACCCAGAAGGAATGCTGAGGGCAGTCACACCCCAGATGCAAGTGTTTCTTGTAATTAGGCACATCTGAAGCTTGTTAGCAATCATGTTAACTTGTGCTCAGTTAAGCCGCTGACCAATCATTACCTCCTGCTCCCTGCTCTTTGTACCCAATAAATAGGAAGGGCTGTAGAGGCTCAGGCGGCTGCCTTTGCTCACTAGAAGCAGGGACCTGTCTTCTTCCCCTGGCCCTTTCTTTAAAAGTTTCTTTTAATTTTTCATTTCTACATTTGTCCTCCTTCCTTCAGTCTTGTAATGACGGTCTCAAGTAGTAACAAACTGTCATAATGATGGTCTCAAGTAGTAACTGTAGCAGCCTGTCACACCCTACCGCCCTTTGGTGCCGCACTTCTCAGGCCGGTCGCCTGGTCGGGGCAGCAGAGAGTCTAGGGTTTGTTGGGTGAAGATGCCATTGAGCTGTGACTGCCAGGGCCATATTAGGAACTTACGGATATTTCTGGAGGGTGGGGGGAAGACAAAAATGAAACAAAGAAACATGGGAAGGTATTATGAACAATTTAGGTCAAAGAATTTAAGATAGCCAGATGTGGTGGCACATGCCTGTAATCCCAGCTACTCAGGAGGCTGAGGCAGGAGAATTGCTTAGACCTGGGAGACAGAGGTTGTGGAGAGCCGAGATCGGGCCACTGCACTCCAGCCTGGGTGACAGAGCGAGATTCAGTCTCAAAAAAAAAAAAAAAAAAAAGGGTGGGGGGGCTGAGCGCGGTGGCTCATGCCTTAATCTCAGCACTTTGGGAGGCCAAGGCGGGCAGATCACCTGAGGTCGGGAGTTCAAGACCAGCCTGACCAACATGGAGAAACTCCATCTCTACTAAAACTAAAAAAAATTAAAAAGTGGGGTACAGTGGCTCATGCCTGTAATCATAGCACTTTGGGAGGCCGCACGTCTGCAATCCTAGCACTTTGGGAGGCCGAGGCGGGTGGATCACCTGAGGTAAGGAGTTCGAGACCTACCTGGCCAACATGGCGAAACCCCGTCTCTACTAAAAATACAAAAAGTAGCCAGGCATGGTGGCGGATGCCTATAATCCCAGCTACTCAGGAGGCTGAAGCAGGAGAATTGCTTGAAGCCAGGGGCGGAGGTTGCCGTGAATCAAGATTGTGCCACTTTACTCCGGCCTGGACAAAAGAGCGAAACTCTGTCTCAAAAAACAAAAGCAAAAACAAAAAAATCAGCTGGATGTAGTGGCAGGTGGCTGTAATCCCAGCTAGCCAGCTAGTTGCAAGGCTGAGGCAAGAAAATTGCTTGAACCCAGGAGGTGGAGGTTGCAGTGAGCCGAGATTGCACCATTGCACTCCAGCCTGGGCACCAAGAGTGAAACTCCGTCTCAAGAAAAAAAAAAAAAAAAAAAGAAAGAAAAAGAAAAAAATGTATTTGAGATTTAGTCAAAACATTCCATTGGTGCTAACAAAATAGGCCTCACGTTGAATTATTTCAGTTTGGTGCTATATGACAATAGTGTTTGGTGTATTTCACATGTCTCTACAAATAATCTGCAAAGATACAAATGATTTACAAATAGGTTTTCAACATCATTTCTTGTTTTTTTTGAGATGGAGTCTCACTATGTCACCCAGGCTGGAGTACAGTGGCATTATCTGGGCTCACTGCAACCTCCACCTCTGGGTTCAAGCGATTCTCCTGCCTCACCCTCCTGAGTAGCTGGGATTACAGGTGTGAGCCTCCACACCTGGCTAACTTTTATATTTTTAGGAGAGACAGGGTTTCACCACGTTGGCCAGGCTGGTCTTGAACTCCTGACCTTAAGTGATCCATCTGCCTTGGCCTCCCAAAGTGCTGGGATGATAGGTATGAGCCACCATGCCCGGCCCGTAATATCTTCAATAAAGAAATTTTTTTGTTTGTTTTTTGAGACAGACTCTCTCACTCTGTCACCTAGGCTGGAGTGTAGTGGCTCAATCCTGGCTCACTGCAACCTCTTCTTCCTGGGTTTAAGTGATTCTCCTGACCTCAAGTGATTCACCTGCCTTGACCTCCCAAAGTATTGGTATTACAGACGAGAGCCACCGTGCCTGGTCTATTAAAGATTAATTGGTAATAATATTGTCTTGATCCATTTTGTGCTGCTATAACACAATAACTGAAACTGGGTAATTTACAAAGAGCAGAAGTCTAGTTCTCATATTTCTTAAGACTGAGAAGTGCAAGATCAAGGCCCTGACATTTAGTGTCTAGTGAAGGCTGCATGCTGTGGGGAGGAGGAACACTGTGTCTTCACATGCACAAGGCAGAAGGGCAAGAGAGGACTAACTTCACTGTCAATCCCCTTTCTAAGGGAACCTAGTCCTATTAATGAGGAAGGAACCCTTCTGTCCCAATCATTTTTCAAAGGTCCACCTCTTAATACTATCACGTTGGCAACACCTCAATTTTGGAGGATCCTCATTCAAACCATAGCAAATATGTAAAATGCTGTTTTGTCTTTGAAATTAGTCTTAGTTGTGTGATTTTCAGTAGAAATCAGGCAAACAAATTTAAAAGGTATTTTTACTAAAATTACATGGAGCTAGGTGCAGTGGTTCATGCCTGTAATCCAAAGCTACTTAGGAGGCTAAGCTGGGGGGATGGCTTGAGCCCAGGACGTCAAGACTGCAGTGAGCCATTATCACGCCACTGCACTACAGCCTGCGTGACAGAGTGAGATACTGTCTCAAAAACAAAAAAAAAAAACAAAAATAAAGTACATGCTACAACATGGATGCACCTTGAAAATACGGTAACCGTATTAAGACACACAAAAGGACAATTATATGATTTCGCTTATATGAGGTATCTCAAATAGTCAAATGCCTAGACAGAAAGTAAAATGTGGTTACCAGGGGCTAGAGGGAGGGGGTATTGTGAAGTTATTGTTTAGAGGGTAGAGTTTTAGTTTGGGTTGAATTAAAAAGTTCTGGAGATGGATGGTGGTTGAGGTCAAGAGATCGAGACCATCCTGGCCGACATGGTGAAACCCCGTCTCTACTAAAAATACAGAAATTAGCTGGGCATGGTGGTGCTTGCCTGTAGTTTCAGCTACTTGGGAGGCTGAGGCAGGAGAATCGCTTGAACCCGGGAGGCGGAAGTTGCAGTGAGCAGAGATCGTGCCACTGCACTCCAGCCTGGTGACAGAGCAAGACTCCGTCTCAACAACAACAAAAAAAGTTGGTAAATTTTGTGTGATGTACATTTTAGCAAAATAAGCAAAAATAATCCTATGTAATTGTATTAATGAATTAATTTAATTTTATTTTTTTTGGAGAGGGAGTCTCCCTCTGTCACTCAGGCTGGAGTGCACTGGCACAATATTGGCTCCCTGCAACCTCCGCCTGCTGTGTCACGATTCTCCTGCCTCAGCCTCCTGAGTATCTGGGATTATAAGCATGTGCCACCACGCCCGGCTAATTTTTGTATTTTTAGTAGTGACAAGGTTTCACCACGTTGGCCAGACTGGTCTCAAACTTCTGACCTCAAGTGATCTGCCCACGTTGGACTCCCAAAGTGCTGGGATTACAGGTATGAGCCACTGCGCCCAACCAAATTTTATTTATTTTGTAAGAGACAAGGCCTCACTCTGTTGCACCAGCTGGAGTGCAGTGGTGCCATCATAGCTCACTGCAGCCTTGACCTCCCAGGCTCAAGCAATTCTCCCACTTCAACCTCTTGAGTACCTGGGATTACAGGAGTGAACCGCTGCACCCACTTCAGGGTTTCAATTTTGAGGAAGTCCAGATTGTCTATTTTCCCTTTTGTTGTCCTTGTTTTTGGCGTCATATCCAAATCATTGCCAAATCCAAGTCATGAAGATTTTGCCCTATGTTTTCTTCAGAGTTTTATAGTTTTAGCTCTTACACTTAGGCATTTGACACCTTTTGAGTTAATTGTGTATGTGGTGTATAATAAGGGCCCAACTTCATTCTTTTGAACATGTATCTCCAGTTTTGCCAGCACCATTTGCTGAAAAAACTGGTCTTTCCCTAATGAATGATCTTGACATCCTTGTTAAAAATTGTTGACCGGGCCAGGCACAGTGACTCACGCCTGTAATCCCAGCACTTTGGGAGGCCAAGGCGGGTGGATCACCTATGGTCAGAAGTTTGAGACCAGCCTGGCCAATGTGGTGAAACCCTGTCTCTATTAAAAATGCAAAAATTAGTTGGGCGTGGTGGTGCATGCCTGTAATCCCAGCTACTCGGGAGGCTGAGGTAAGAGAATTGCTTGAACCCAGGAGATGGAGGTTGCAGTGAGTCAAGATCAAGCCACTGCACTCCCGCCTGGGTGACAGAGCCAGACTCCGTCTCAAAAAATAAAAAAATCGTTGACCATATATATGTGAGGGTTTATTTCTGGGATCTCTATTCTATTCCATTGTCTGTACATCTGCGTTTATGCTCATATCACAGTGTTTTGATTTCTGTAGGTTTGTAGTATATTTTGAAATCAGTAGTTGTGAGACCTCCAACTTTGGTTTTTTTTTTTGTTTTTTGTTTTTTGTTTTTTTTTTGAGGCGGAGTTTCATTCTTGTTGCCCAGGCTGGAGTGCAATGGCACGATCTCGGCTCACCCAACCTCTGCCTCCCAGGTTCAAGCAGTTCTCCTGCCTCAGCCTCCCTAGTAGCTGGGATTATAGGCATGTGCCACCAGGCCCAGCTAATTTTGTATTTTTAGTAGGGACGGGGTTTCTCCATGTTGGTCAGGCTGGTCTCGAACTCCCGACCTCAGGTGATCCACCCGCCTCAGCCTCCCAAAGTGCTGGGATTACAGGCGTGAGCCACTACGCCCGGCCTAACTTTGTTATTTTTCAAGATTGTTTTGACTTTTTAGGGTTTCCTGAAATTCCATATACTTTTTTTGTGTGTGCGGGTAATGGAGTTTAACTCTTGTTGCCCAAGCTGGAGTGCAATGGAGCAATCTCGGCTCACCACAACCTCTACCTCCTGGGTTCAAGCGATTCTCCTGCCTTAGCCTCCCGAGTAGCTGGGATTGCAGGCATGCACCACTACACCTGGCTAGTTTTGTATTTTTAGTCGAGATGGGGTTTCTCCATGTTGGTCAGGCTGGTCTCCAACTCCTGACTTCAGATGATCTGCCCACCTCAGCGTCCCAAAGTGCTGCGATTATAGGCATGAGCCACTGTGCTCTTAAACCTTCCAATCTGTGAACATGGAATGTCTTTCCCTTTATTTTTATTTTTATTTTTATTTTTTTTTTAATTTTTATTTATTTTTTTTTGAGACGGAGTCTCGCTCTGTCACCCAGGCTGGAGTGCGGTGGCCGGATCTCAGCTCACTGCAAGCTCCGCCTCCTGGGTTCACGCCATTCTCCTGCCTCAGCCTCCCGAGTAGCTGGGACTATAGGCGCCCGCCACCTCGCCCGGCTAGTTTTTTGTATTTTTTAGTAGAGACGGGGTTTCACCGTGTTAGCCAGGATGGTCTCGATCTCCTGACCTCGTGATCCGCCCGTCTCGGCCTCCCAAAGTGCTGGGATTACAGGCGTGAGCCACCGCGCCCGGCCTATTTTTATTTTTAATTTTGAGTCAGGATCTTGCTGTCTCACCAGGCTGCAGTGCAGTGGCCTGATCACAGCTCACTGCAGCCTCAACCTCCTGGGCTCAAGAGATCCTCCTACTGCAGCCTCCTGAGTGCTGGGACTTCAGGTGCAAGCCACCATGCCTGGCTAATTTTTTTCTAGTTTTTGTAGAGATGGGGGGCCAGGTCTCACTTTTTTCTCCCCAGCACTTTGGGAGGCCAAGGTGCAGATTGCCTGAGTCCAGGAGTTCAAGACCCACCTGGGCAACATGGCGAAACTTGTCTACCAAAATACAAAAATTAGTCGAGTGTGGTGGTGCACATCTGAAGTCCCAGCTACTTGGGAGGCTGAGACAGGAGGATTGCTTGAGTCTGGGAGTGGGAAGTTGAAGTGAGCCAAGATCATGTCATTGCACTCCAGCCTGGGTGACAGAGTGAGACCCCATCTCAAATAATTAAAAAAAAAATTTTTTTTTTAATCTTTCAGGAATGTTTTGTAGTTAACAGTGTACAAGTCTTTTTTTTTTTTTTTTTTTTTGCCTTTTTTGTCAAGTGTTTTTTTATTGTTGTTTGTTTGTTTTTTGAGACGGAGTCTCGCTCTGTTGCCCAGGCTGGAGTGCAGTGATGTGATCTCGGCCCGCTGCAATCTCCACCTCCCAGGTTCAAGCAATTCTCCTGCCTCAGCCTCCCAAGTGTAGCTGGGATTACAGGTGTGTGCCACCGTACCCAGCTAATTTTTTGTATTTTTAGTAGAGACGGGGTTTCCCCATGTTGGCCAGGCTGGTCTTGAACTTGAACTCCTGACCTCAGGTGATCTGCCTACCTGGGCCTCCCAAAGTGCTGGGATTACAGATGTGAGTCACCGCACCCAGCCTTAGGGTTGTCTTTCGAAAACAAATGTTTTTCTCTTCTTTTTTTTTTTTTTTTAATTTTTTGATACAGAGTCTTGCTCTGTTCCCCAGGCTGGAGTGCAGTGGCCCAATCTCAGCCCACTGCAACCACCGCCTCCCCTGTTGAAGGGATTCTCCTGCCTCAGCTTCCCAAGTAGCTTGGACAGGCGCGTATCAGCATGCCTGGCTAATTCTGTGTGTGTTTATGGAGATGGGGGGGTCTTGCTATATTGCCCAGGCTGGTCCCAAACTCCTGGCCTCAAGTGATCCTCCCAACTTGGCCTTCCAAGGTGAGCCACCTCTCCTGACTATTTTTTTTATTTTTATTTTTTTATTTTTTAGAGATGGGGATTTCACTATGTTGACCAAGCTGGCCTTGAACTCCTGGCCTCAAGTGATCCTCCCATCTCAGTTTCCCAAAGTGCTGGGATTACAAGCATGAGCCACTGTGCCCGGCCTCTTTGTTTCTGTCAAGTTTTTCAGTTATAAGAGTTCTTTATATACTCGATATTAAGCAAGACCCTGTCTCTAAAAAAAAAAAAAAAAAAAGATATGGCCGAGCGCAGTGGCTCATGCCTGTAATCCTAGCATTTGGGAGGCCGAGGAGGGTGAATCACCTGAGGTCAGAAGTTTGAGACCAGCCTGGACAACATGGTGAAACCCCATCTCTACTAAAAATACAAAATTAGCTGGGTGTGGTTGCGCATGCCTGTGATCCCAGCAACTTGGGAGGCTGAGGCAGACAGAATTGCTTGAATCTGGGAGGCAGAGGTTGCAGTGAGCTGAGATCGTGCCACTGTACTCCAGCCTTGGACAACAAGACTGAAACTCCATCTCAAAAAAAAAAAAAAAAAAAAGCTATTAGTCCCTTACCAGATATATGATTTACAAATATTTTCTTCCATTCTGTAGGTTATCTTGTCTTGATACTGTATCTCATTCTTTTTTATGCTCTTTTTTGTTCTTACTATTCCCTTTTATTTGTGTAAACACTTTAAGTAGTATTATTTTGCATGCTATATAATCATTCAAGTGCCTGAAATCCAACTGACCCTCTTTTTTCCTATTGACTCTTCCTCATGACAGATTATTTCTTTATATATTTTGTAACTTTTGTTTGACTGGTCTTAAATTATGAAAATTGAGAAAGATTCTCTGCTTGGTGAAACTTCGGTCAGGCTCCTAAACCTCCTCTTAGGCCCATCTGTGTGCTTCCTCGTAAAATCCAGTTTTAGCAAAGAACCTTGCCGAGTCAATTCAGCAAGAATTTCCCGCACTTAGGATCCTCATCCTTCACCCTCCTCCCAGGGTCTGGTCACCCTGGCCCGTTTTTCGCAAAAATTCTGGTAGGTTGGTCTAGACAGAATCTTCCTCATCCCGATGTTTCCTCTCAGTGATTCTTCTCACTCACTCCTGCCCTGCTCCTTGGCTATAAATTCCCACTTGCCTGTGCTGGATTCAGAATTTAGCCCAATCCTTCCAGCTGCAAGACCCCATTGCAGTAGTTCCTATACTGATCTCCATAGTCCTGAGTAAAGTCTTCCTGATGTGCTTTTTAAATTTTTATTTATTTATTTATTTATTGACAGAGTCTTGCTCTGTTGTACAGGCTGGAGCGCAGTGGCACAATCCGGCTCACTGCAACCTCCACTCCCAGGTTCACGCGATTCTCCTGCCTCAGCCTCCCGAGTAGCTGGGACTACAGGTGCCCACCACCACGCCTGGCTAATTTTTTGTATTTTTAGTAGAGACAGGGTTTTGCCATGTTGGCCAGGCTGGTCTTGAACTCCTGACCTCAAGTGATCCGCCTGCCTGGACCTCCCAAAGTGCTGCGATTCCAGGCGTGAGCCACCGCACTTGGCCACCTGATGTACCTTAACAAATACCACTGAAACAGTTTTCTTTTCTGGCAGTGGGGTAGTCTCTCTGCATTCTATTTTTTTTTTTTTTTTTTGAGACAGAGTTTCGCTGTTGTTGCCCAGGCTGGCGTTGAATGGCATGATCTCGGCTCACCACAACCTCCACCTCCTGGGTTCAAGCGATTCTCCTGCTTCAGCCTCTGGAGTAGCTGAGATTGCAGGCACGTACCACCACGCCCAGCTAATTTTGTATTTTTAATAGAGGTAGGGTTTCTCCAGGTTGGTCAGGTTGGTCTCGAACTCCTGACCTTGTGATCTGCTCGCCTTGGCTTCCCAAAGTGCTGGGATTACAGGAGTGAGCCACTGCACCTGGCCTCTGCCTTCATTTTTTAATTGCCAGTCATAATTTTTTCTTTCACAGAATCCATATCTTAAACTTGGAAGGAATCTGCTGCATTTCCCTAGAGAGTATTTTGTTTTGTTTTGCTAGAGACAAAAGCAGTTACTGGGGCTTATAACACAGTACCCCTAAGTATGGCACATTGGCATTCTGGTGGTTTTTTAGCTGAAGGAGGCAGGAGTGCCTCAGAAGCAAGATGGTCTCTCTCTGACCTTCTCCTGCCTCTCTATCCTCCCACCTGCCTACCTCCCCACTCCCCAACCCCACTATTTCTCTCCTAAAGCAAGCCATGAAATTGAGAAAGATTACTCTCTGACTTACTTCTTCTGAAAGTAGGTCATAGACCCTTATGTGACATGGGTCCTGCCTGATACACAGAGGAAGGGAATGCTACACAGAGACACGAAGAATCTGGACAAACGGGTTATGCTGAGTTCCCCCAAGCAAACACATTTTTCCCTGAGTCTGTCTCTGTCATTCAAGCCAGAGTACTTTCACGCAATCCTAGTTGACTGCAATCCTCGTTGACTGCAGCCTGGACCTCCTGGGCTCAAGCTATCCTCCCACCTCAGCCTCTTTAGTAGCTAGGACTACAGGTACATGCCACTATGCCTGCTAATTAAAAAAAAATTTTTTTTTTTTGGCCAGGTGCGGTGGCTCACACCTGTAATCTCAGGCAGATCACCCGAGGTAGGGAGTTTGAGACCAACCTGACCAACATGGAGAAACCCCATCTCTACTAAAAATACAAAAATTAGGCGAGCGTGGTGGTGCATGCCTGTAGTCCCAGCTACTCAGGAAGCTGAGGCAGAGGCTTGCTTAAACCCGGGAGGCAGAGGGTGCAGTGAGCCGAGATCGCGCCACTGCACTCCAGCCTGGGCGACAGAGCGAGATTCCATCTGAAAAAAAAAAAAAAACAACTCAGGGGAACACATTTATTACAAATAGGTATTTTATTTATAAAGAACATTTTGGGCTGGGCGCTGTGGCTCACGCCTGTAATCCCAGCACTTTGGGAGGCCGAGACGGGCGGATCACGAGGTCGGGAGATCGAGACCATCCTGGCTAACACGGTGAAACCCCGTCCCTACTAAAAATACAAAAAAAAAAAAAAAAAAAAAAAAAAAAATTAAGAGCCGGGCGTGGTGGCGGCGCCTGTGGTCCCAGCTACTCGGGAGGCTGAGGCAGGAGAATGGCGGGAACCCGGGGGGCGGAGCTTGCAGTGAGCCAAGATGGCGCCGCTCACTCCAGCCTGGGCGACAGAGCGAGACTCCGTCTCCAAAAACAAAACAAAACAAACAGAAAATTGAGCTTGATATCTAAAAGGGTAAGGATGTTTACCCAAGTCATTGTATTTTCACACACTGCTGCACACATCACATGATTTGTCCCACGAGTACAGCCAACAACAGTCTGCTATTTTAGCAGGATGGAAAGGGACACCTTCCCCGTCCCGGGAGGAGGTTTGTCGAGTGCACGCGCAATGTTGTGCGCATGCGCAGTCCGAGTCAACGGTCCTTTTTGGTGCCTGGAAATGCGCAGGCGCGTCATTCCGGCGCCGGCTTTGGCGGAGGGGCGGGGCTTGCGCCGGCGTCTCTTCTTCCAACTGCAGTTTGTGGCAGCGCCATTTTGAATGTGCGGCTGCCGCGGTTGTGAGTCGGCGGAGGACGAGTTGCCGACTCGTCTCCATAGCGGTCTCTTGATTGTCGATATTTTGTTGCCATAGGTTTATCTAGAGACGTATACATATATATAGACACGCTATATAGAAATCTAGGCCTGTATCCGGCGTCCGAGGCGAACTCCCTAAGATGATGTTAAGAGGAAACCTGAAGCAAGTGCGCATTGAGAAAAACCCGGCCCGCCTTCGCGCCCTGGAGTCCGCGGCGGGCGAGAGCGAGCCGGCGGCCGCGGCAGCCATGGCGCTCGCGCTTGCGGGGGAGCCGGCACCGCCCGCGGCCGCGCCGCCGGAGGACCACCCGGACGAGGAGCTGGGGTTCACTATCGACATCAAGAGTTTCCTCAAGCCGGGCGAGAAGACGTACACGCAGCGCTGCCGCCTCTTCGTGGGGAACCTGCCCACCGACATCACGGAGGAGGACTTCAAGAGGCTCTTCGAACGCTATGGCGAGCCCAGCGAAGTCTTCATCAACCGGGACCGTGGCTTCGGCTTCATCCGCCTGGTGAGTGTCAGGCCGCCCGCGCGAGGGAACAAAAGGGCTGCCGGGGCGGCCGCGGGGCCGTGGGCTGAGGCCCCCCTCGTCCTCGGACGCCGTCTCCGTGAGCTGTGGCAACCGTGGCGCCGCTCGGCCTCACCGATTCCCCTGGGCGGGATTGGCCGCTTCCCCTCGGGTTTCGAGTTCGCGGTCCCGGGATTTCCTGCGCTCTCGGTGGCCGCCGTTTTCCGCCGCGCGCCGGTCGTGCTTGCGGTGGCTGCGGGCCTGCTGCCCGGCGCTGGCCCGGGCACGGTGCGCTCTGCTCAGGCCGCGAGCGCTCCGGGGTTCCCCGTTGCCCGGGTACCGAAAGGGCCCGGGGGCAGGGGCGGGCGGCGTTTTGGGATGAGAATTCTTCAAGGCAAAAATTGTGCCATAATAGAAACGAGGCGAACGTCAATTTGGAACGGAAGCTTGAGTCGCACCAGACGAATCACTGGTGAGGGTCTGTCCGGGAGACTTGCTGCTTAGACGGTTATTCACATCCCATCCTTGGCTTCAACGACACCTATATGCGTTTAAGGGTAGACCACTTTATTTCTAAATTAAATTTATTTATTTTAATAGAAATGGGGTCTCGCCGTGTTGACCAGGCTAGTCTCGAACTCCTGGGCACGAGCGATCCTCCTGCCTTGGACTCCCACTTGATTTCTCACCTCAGTGCAGCCTGCTTTTTACCTCAAACTGCTTAGGTGCCCAAACTCTGTACTCAAGTAACACCGTTTAATCTGCGGTAATGGGACGGTGTTTAATTTTATGTGTCTAATACAGTGTTTCTCTACCAAACATCCTGGAGAGTTCCACGTTTTTATAGGGGGAGAATAGATGATACACAGTAGTACTTCATAAATTACTGATACATACCCTAGTATCAGAGTAATACAGCTTACTCTCGTAATCTAAATTTTGAAAAGTTTTCCAATAATTTATGCAAAAATTGTGATTCCTTTATATTTTTTAAAAATTTGAACAAGCCTGGCCAAACTCCATCTCTACTAAAAATACAAAAATTTAGCTGGGCGTGGTGGTGCACCCCTGTAGTCTCAGTTACTTGGGAGGCTGAGGCAGAGGCTGCAGTGAGCTGAGATCACAAAACAAAACAAAAATAGCGAAGGTTTACGCCTTTTTTTTTTTTTTTTTGAGACAGGGTCTCGCGCTATCACCCTAGGTAGAGTACAGTGGCGTGATCTCAGCTCCTGGGCTCAAGCAGTTCTCCTGCCTCAGCCTCCCGAGTAGCTGGGACTACAGTCATGCACCCCCAAGCCCGCCTAATTTTTGTGATTTTTTGTAGAGGCAGCGTTTCGCCATGTTGCCCAGGTTGCTTTCGAATTCCTGGGCTCAAGAGATCCTCCCGTCTTGGCCTCCCAAAGTGCTGGAATTACAGCGTGAGCCACTGTGCCCAGCCTGGAGCTTTGACTTTCAAAATTGGGTTCTCTGTCTGGACGATACAAAATCTTAATATGTAGAGAAAATTGTAGTTACGTGGTACTGTATTTTTATTACTTTTTTCTTTTTTAAAAAATTAATGTACTTCTAAAACCTTTAAGATACTGTTTTTTTGAGACGAAATCTTGCTCTGTCACCAGGTTGGAGTGCAGTGGCGGGATCTTGGCTCACTGCATCCTCCACCTACCGGGTTCAAGCGATTCTCCTGCCTCAGCCTCCCAGCTGGGACTACGGGCGCATGCGACCACGACCAGCTGATTTTTGTATTTTTGGTAGAGACGGGGTTTCACCCATGTTGGTCAGGATGGTCTCGCCCTCTTGACCTCGTGCTCCACCCGCCTCGGCCTACCAAAGTGCTGGGATTTCAAAGATGAGCCAGGGCACCCAGCCAAGAGACTGTATTTTTTAGGGCAAACATTTCAACATGTAAGCGGCTTCAAGAGAAGGGCAGATATTCACAACTGCTAATAATAATGAAATAGGGAAATTTCCTTAAAATTCGGGTTAAATAATCATTACATTTTGAATATTATAAATGCATTTCTTTATTTTTTGGACATTAGATAAACAGCTTGCCATTTGGTGAACATTTTTATGCAAAAGTTATCTTTTTTGGCCGGGCGCGGTGGCTCATGCCTGTAATCCCAGCACTTTGGGAGGCTGAGGCGGGCGGATCACAAAGTCAGGAGATCGAGACCATCCAGGCTAACACGGTGAAACCCCGTCTCTACTAAAAATACAAAAAAATTAGCCGGGTGTGGTTGCAGGCGCCTGTAGTTCCAGCTACTCAGGAGGCTGAGGCAGGAGAAAGGCGTGAACCCGGGAGGCGGAGCTTGCAGTGAGCCGAGATCGCGCCACTCACTCTAGCCTGGGTGACAGAGCGAGACTCCGTCTCAAAAAAAAAAAAAAAAAAATTTACATATGGTAAAGGGCAAAAATTTTAAGTGTACTGGTTGGTGATTTATTTTTTTTCTTTTTTTTTCTTTTGAGACAGAGTGCCCAGACTGGAGTGCAGTGGCATGATCATGGCTCACTTGATCAAGCCTCGACTTCCTGGGCTCAAGTGATCCTCACACCTCAGCCCCTCAGGTTGCAGGGACCACAAGCACACACCACCACACCTGGCTAATTTTATTTGTTTTTTGTAGAGACAAGGTCTCTCTCATGTTGCCCAGGCTGGTCTCAAACTCCTGGGCTTAAGTGATCCCTCCGCCTCAGCTTCCCAAAGTGTTAGGATGACAGGTGTGAGCCACCATGCCTGGCCACTGGTTTGTGAATTTTGACAAATGTATACGTCTGTTTAACTCAGACCCCTATCAAAATATATATGTTATCACCCCATAAAATGTCTTCATATTTTTTCCTATTCTCTCTTTCTTTTTTTTTTTTTTTGAGACAGAGTCTTGCTCTGTCACCCAGGCTGGAGTGCAATTGTGCGATCTCGGCTCACTGCAAGCTCCGCCTCACGGGTTTACGCCATTCTCCTGCCTCAGCCTCCCCAGCAGCTGGGACTACAGGTGCACACCGCCACGCCCGGCTAATTTTTTTGTATTTTTAGTAGAAACGGGGTTTCACCATGTTAGCCAGGATGGTCTCGATCTCCTGACCTCGTGATCCATCTGCCTCGGCCTCCCAAAGTGCTGGGATTACAGGCGTGAGCCACTGCGCCTGGCCCTATTCTTACTTTCAAGACTGTTTCTAAAGTCTACTTCTGAAGAGTTGTTGGATTATATGATGTATTAGGTAAGAAAGTGCCCATCTCTTTTTAGGTGTTTACTAACCGCTACTACTATTACTAGTGAGTTAAAAGCAATAAACAAAACGACTGTTTAGAATGCAGTCATCCCTCAGTATCTGGGGGGGATTGATTCTAGGACCTCCTCCAGTACTAAAATTCGTAGATGCTTAAATCCTTATACTGTGTAAAAATGGCATTGTTTTTCCATATTACCCATGCAATCCTCCTGTATACTTTAAATCATCTCTAGATTACTTATAATACCTAGTACAATGTAAATGCTATATGAATAGCTGTTATACTGTATTATTTGGTTTATTTAGTTATCTATTTGAGATGGATTCTCGCTCTATTGCCCAGGCCTGAGTGTAGTGGCGCTGTCTCAGCTCACTGCATTCTCTGCCTCACGGGTTCAAGCGATTCTGCCTCAGCCTCCGGAGTAGCTGGGACTACAGCCACATGCCACATGCCTGGCTAATTTTTTTTTTTTTTTTTTTTTGTATTTTTAGTAGAGACGGGGTTTCACCATGCTGGCTAGGCTGGTCTCGAACTCCTGACCTCGTGATCTGCCCACCTCAGCCTCCTAAAGTGCTGGGACTGCAGGCATGAGCCACTGCACCCAGCCTATTTTATTTTCTTTTATTTAAATTTTATTTTTTATTTTAAAGGAATCAAGACGAGGTCTTGCTCTTTTACCTAGGCTGGTCTTAAACTCCTGGCCTCAAGGATTCTTCCTGTTTTGGCTTAAAGTGCTGGGATTACAGGTGTGAGCCCTCTTACCCTGCCTGTCTGTATTATTTTAAATTGTTTCTTTCCCGAATGTTTTCTTTTCTTTTTTCTTTTTTTGACACCGAGTCTCTCCCTGTCACCCAGGCTGGAGTGCAGTGGTGTGATCTTGGCTCCCTGCAACCTCTTGCCTTCTGGGTTCAAGAGATTCTCCCACCTCAGCCCCCCAAGTAGCTGGGACTACAGGTGCTTACTACCATGCCCTGGCTAATTTTCGTATTTTTTGATAGAGACTGGGTTTTGCTATGTTGGCCAGGAGGCAGGTCTTGAACTCCTGACCTCAAGTGATCTGCCTGCCTCAGCCTTCCAAAGTGCTGGGATGACAGGTGTGAGCCATTGGGCCTGGTCCTAAATATTTTTGATCTACTTCTCTTGAATCCATGGATACAGAGGGATGAGTATGTCTCTAAAAAGGGTAACTTCATTTGTTTTTGGAAAAATAATTCTATAGGTAGATTTTTGCAATAAAGGGCAATAATTTCAAGCTGTCATGAACATTTTAGGGATTGAATAAAGAGCTCTTGTGACCTTAAGACGTTTTTCATAAGATAGTATGTTTGTATTCTTCTTACATATACATGTAAAGCCTCTTCAGTTGTCCCTGGAGAGTTCCCATAACACAGTGAAAAAGACGTACTGCTATTACATTTACCAGTTCCTTATTTATTGTTTTAGGTGCTGCCCATATTCTACACCAACTTTGAATTCTCCAAGTAGAAGGAAGTTCTCTTACCTTTTAGTTTCAGCAATGAGCATATTTTTTAGTTTATAATAAGTGCATATGTACACTTGCTTCTCTATATAATGGCGAGAACTGTTATAGCTCGTGAATGTTGCCTTTGTTTCTCTTCATGTGATGGTGAGAATGTGTAACCCATGTATTTCGGGAGAAGTCATTAATAAGACATTGGCTAGAGCAAGGGGGCTCACACCTGTAATCTCACACTTTGGGAGGCTATGGCGAGAGGACTGCTTGAGGCCAGGAGTTCAAGAGACCAGCATAGGCAATATAGTGAGACCCCCCATCTCTACAAAAAATTAAAAAATTAGCCAGACTTGGTGGCATACATTCGTAATCCCAGCTAGTCGGGAGGGTAAGGCAGGAGGATCCCTTGAGCCCCAGAGTTTGAGGCTGCAGTAAGCTATGATTGTGCCACTGTACTCCAGGCTGGGCAATAGAGTAAGACCCTGTCTCAGGACACCTCCCTCCCCTGAAAAAAAAAACCCAAGAACTAATAGTTTTTACTTATAATATTGAAAAGAAATGAAAATAAAAAGGAAAGGTGATTTGTCTGGCTGTACAGAGGCGGAGTGTTTTATTAAGACATAAAAAACAGGCCGAGTGCGGTGGCTCATGCCTGTAATCCCAACACTTTGGGAAGCTGAGGTGGGCGAATCTCGAGGTCAGGAGTTCGAGACCAGCCTGGCCAACATGGTGAAACCCCGTCTCTGCTGGGGTTTCAATACAAAATACAAAAAATTAGCTGGGCGTGCTGGCGTTCGCCTGTAGTCCCAGCTACTCAGGAAGCTGAGGCAGGAGAATCTCTTGAACCCGGGAGGCAGAGGTTACAGTGAGCCGAGATTGCACCATTGTGCTCTAGCCCGGGTGACGGTGCCAGATTGTCTCAAAAAAAAAAAAAAGAAAAGAGATGAAAAACATAAGGGTATGGAGAGAATTATTCCTTTGATGATAGTTTCTAGCCAAGTTATTGTTATTTTTTATTTTTATTTTTTCTGAGACAGAGTCTTGCTCTGTTGATCAGGCTGGAGTGCAGTGGCGCCATCTCGGCTCACTGCAACTTCTGCCTCCTAGATTCAAGAGATCTCTCACCCCAGCCTCCCAGGTAGTTGGGATTAAGGCGCCGCCACCACGCCCAGGTAATTTTTGTATTTTTAGTAGAGTTGGGATTTCACCATGTTGGCTAGGCTGGTCTCAAACTCCTGACCTCAGGTGATCCGCCCGCTTCAGCCTCTGAAAGTGCTGGGATTACAGGGGTTAGCCACTGTGCCCAGCCTCTAGTCAAGTTATTAATATGTTTTTAATATATGTAGGAGATTTTGAAACTACATTGCTTTGAATATTTAATAGTTGGTAACTAGCCTTATGAGGAGCTAATCTTTAAATGATTACTTTTAACAAAACAACGGAGTTCGGACCTTTTAATTAAAATGTTTAAAATGATGATTGAATAGTTAAAAACCCTGTGATACCAAAGTTAAAAGATAAAAAATCAAATCGACCCTGTCAGCCATTTGCTAAAGCTACCTCGTTCTCCCTAGAAGCCAAAGAGTGTTTTAAATTTTTTCTGTTACTGTCATCTTCTAACAATGTTTTTTCTTCCTAAAAAGGAATCCAGAACACTGGCTGAAATTGCAAAAGCAGAGCTGGATGGCACTATTTTGAAGAGCAGACCTCTACGAATTCGCTTTGCTACGCATGGAGCTGCCTTAACTGTCAAGAACCTTTCTCCAGTTGTTTCCAATGAGCTGCTAGAGCAAGCATTTTCTCAGTTTGGTCCTGTAGAGAAAGCTGTTGTGGTTGTGGATGATCGCGGTAGAGCTACGGGAAAAGGTTTTGTAGAATTTGCAGCAAAACCTCCTGCACGAAAGGCTCTGGAAAGATGTGGTGATGGGGCATTCTTGCTAACAACGTAAGTTTTAAATATCTTGTCCTTCTTCTATCCAGTTACATATGGGCTTCTCTTTGTTCTGGAATTCTGTCTTTCCTTGCAGTTGATACTAGCATATGGTAAGTAGGTGTTGAGTAAATATTCAGTGAATACAAATAAGAAATTTTTGTGTACTTGTAGGAGTCAAGAGTCATGTACTTTCTTCAAACTTCAGAGTTTAAATCTCAGCAGTGTTTTGTATTATGATTTCATTTAACTTACTGAACATATATATACAAAGTAAAATCTGTGAAGTTAAGATAATCCTTTCAGAAACTGTTATCAGCTTTATTGACATCTAATTTACCTTCATAAAAAGCACCTCAGGGGTGCGGTGGCTCAAGCCCCAGACTTTCAGCGGGTAGATCACCTCAGGTCAGGAGTTCATGACCAGCCTGGCCAACATGGCACGAAACCCCGACTCTACTAAAAATACAAAAATTAGCTGGGCGTGGTGATGTGCGCCTGTAGTCCCAGCTACTGGGGAGGCTGAGGCTCGAGAATCACTTGACTCTGGGAGTCGGAGGTTGCAGTGAGCCGAGATGGTGCCACTGCACTCCTGCCTGGGTGACAGACTGTCTCAAAAAAAAAAACAAAAACAAAACAAAACAAAAAAAACCCTCATCTCTACTAAAAATACAAAAATTAATTGGGCGTGGTGACACATCCCTGTAATCCCACCTACTCAGGAGGCTGAGGCACGAGAATTGCTTGAAGCTTGGAGGCAGAGGTTGCAGTGATCCCAGATCGTGCCACTGCACTCCAGCCTGGGTGACTGAGTGACCTTGTCTCAAAAAAAATAGTACCTTGGGCCAGGCTTGGTGGCTCACGCCTGTAATCCTAGCATTCTGGGAGGCCGAGGCAGGTGGATTGCCTGAGCTCAGGAGTTTGAGACCAGCCTGGGCAAATGGCGAAACCCTGTCTCTATTAAAAATATGAAAAATTAGCTGGGCTTGGTGGTGTGTGCCTGTAAGCACAGCTACTTGGGAGGGTGAGTCACCAGAATTGGTTGGACCTGGGGGACGGAGGTTGCAGTGAGTTCAGATTGTGTCATTGCACTCCAGACTGGGCGACAGAGCAAGACTCTGCCTAAAAAAAACAAAAACAACAACAACATAAAAACATCTTGGGGGCTGCGTGGTGGAGTGCACAGTAGTCTCAGCTATTTGCCCTGTTGTCCCAGCTATGCAGGAGGCTGAGATGGGAGGATCACTTGAGCCTAGGAGGTCAAGGTTGCAATGAGACCCTGTCTCTATTTAAAAAGAAAATTAAAAAAATAATAGGAATAAAATAATTAAAAAAAAAATTCTGTTGTAGAGCTCAATGAGGTGGTTTTTTTTTGTTTTTTTTTTTGTTTGTTTGTTTTGGGAGATGAGTCTTACTCTGTTGCCTAGGCTGGAGTGCAGTGGCAATCTCGACGAACTGTAACCTCTCCCTCCCACGTTCAAGCAATTCTCCTTCCTCAGCCTCCCGAGTAGCTGGGATTCCAGGCGTAAGCCACTGTGTCTGACTAATTTTTATATTTTTAGTAGAGACGGGGTTTCACCATGTTGGGCAGGCTGGTCTGGAACTCCTGACCTCAGGTGATCCGCCCACCTCGGCCTCCCAAAGTGCTGGGATTACATACATGAGCCACCATGACTGTCCTGTATTTTTGTAGAGACTGGAGTTCACCATGTTGGCCAGGCTGGTCTGGAACTCCTGACCTTAAGTAATCCACCTGCCTGGGCCTCCCCAAGTGCTGGGATTACAGGCATGAGCCACTTCGCCCGGCTGAGCTCAATGAGTTTTAACAAACATATGTACTCATGTAACGCACTGCCATAATAAAAATACAGAACACTTCCATTACCCCACAGAAGTTCTCTGTGCCTTTTTACAGTTATTTTGTACTCTACCTGCCTTAGATAGCTATTTCTGTTACTATAAATACGTTTTGTGTTTTCTAATATTAAGTGAAATCATATAGTATGTATTCTTCTGTGTCTGGCTTCTCTTGCTTAGCATGTGTTTATGAGATTTCATTCATATCTTCGTGTGTATAGTATTTTGTTCCTTTTTATGGCTGAGTCGTATTCCATGGTATGGACATAACTGTGTTTTGTCCGTGATATACGGATGGATATTTGAGTTGCTTACAACTACTGGCCATTGTGAATAAAGCTACTATGAGTATTTGTTTACAAGGCTTCTCGTAAATATTAGGCTTTCATGTGACTTAGGTAAATATTTAGGGGTAAATTCTGTATGTTTAACTTTATAAGAAACTGCCAAGCTCTTTTCCATAGTGGTGTACCATTTTACATTCCTACCAGCAATGAGTGAGTGAGTTCTAGTTGCTCCACATTTTACCCACACTTGGTGTTTTTATTTTTTATTTTTATTTTATTTTTTTATTGTTATTTTTTGAGACGGAGTTTTCGCTCTTGTTGCCCAGGCTGGAGTGCAATGGCGCCATCTCAGCTCACTGCAATCTCCGCCTCCTGGGTTCAAGCAATTCTCCTGCCTCAGCCTCCCAAATAGCTGGGATTACAGGCATGTGCCACCATGCCTGGCTAATTTTGTATTTTTAGTAAGACGGGGTTTCTACATGTTCGTCAGGGTGGTCTTGAACTCTGGACTTCAGTTTGGCCTCCCAAAGTGCTGGGATTACAGGCGTGAGCCACCACGCCTGGCCTTATTATTATTATTATTTTGAGACGAAGTCTTGCTCTGTCATCCAGGCTGGAGTGCAGTGGAGCGATCTCGGCTCACTGCAGCCTCTGCCTTCCAGGTTCAGGTGATTCTTCTGCCTCAACCTCCCGAGTAGCTAGGCCTATAGGCGCGTGCTACCACGCCTGGCTAATTTTTGTAATTTTAGTAGAGATGAGGTTTCACTAAGTTGGCCAGGATGGTCTCCATCTCTTGAGCTCTTGATCCGTCCATCTTGGCCTCCCAGAGTGCTGGGATTACAGGTCTGAGGCAGTGTGCCTGGCCTATTTTTAATTTTTTAATTTTTTTTAATTTTAGTTTTTTTAGTTTTTTTTTTTTTTTGAGATGGAGCCTCACTGTTGCGCAGGCTGGAGTGTAGTGACGTGACCTCGGCTCACTGCAACCTCTGCCTCCAGGTTCAAGCAGTTCTCTGCCTCAGCCTCCCAAGTAGCTGGGATCACGGGTGCCTGCCACCACGCCCAGCTAATTTTTGTATTTTTAGTAGAGACAGGGTTTCACCATCTCGGTCAGGCTGGTCTTGAACTCCTGACCTCCTGATCCACCCGCTTGGCCTCCCACAGTGCTGGGATTACAGGCATGAGCCACCGTGCCCAGCCTATCTTTAATATTTTGTTAATTTGTTTGTTGAGACAGAGTCTCCATGTGTCGCCCAGGCTAGAGTGCAGTGATTCCATCTCGGCTCACTATAATCTCTGCCTCCTGAGTTCAAGTGATAATTGTGCCTCAGCCTCCTGAGTAGCTGGGACTACAGGCGTGCACCACTATGCCTGGCTAAGTTTTTTTTTTTTTTTTTTTTTTTGCAGTAGAGATGGGGTTTTGCCGTGTTGGCTAGACTGGTCAGGAACTCCTGGCCTCAAGTGATCCACCTGCTTCAGTCTCCCTGAGTGCTGGGATTACAGGTGTGAGCCACTGTGCCCAGTTGCACTTGGTGCTTTTTAGACTTAGATATTCTAGTTAGTTTAGCGCAATCTCATCATGATTTAAATTTTAGTTTCCTCATGACTAATGATGAGCATCTTTTCATGTGCTTTTTGGCCAATTATATATCTTTCCTGAAATATCTAAAATATTTTTGTCCATTTTTTTTATCTAAAAAAATTGTTCTTTTTTTTTTTTCTGAGACAGAGTCTCGCTCTGTCGCCCAGGCTGGAGTGCAGTGGCACGATCTCGGCTCACTGCAAGGTCTGCCTCCCGGGTTCACGCCATTCTTCTGCCTAATCCTCCCGAATAGCTGGGACTACAGACACCAGTCACCATGTCTGGCTAATTTTTTTTGTATTTTTAGTAGAGACGGGGTTTCACCGTGTTAGCCAGGATGGTCTTGATCTCCTGACCTTTTGATCCGCCCACCTCAGCCTCCCAAAGTGCTGGGATTACAGGTGTGAGCCACCGCACCCGGCCCCTCTTTGTTCATTTTTAATTGGGCGGATTGTCTTCTTACTGAATTATCAAATCTAGGTATGTCTGTATTATAAATCTTCCTCCCAGTCTGTGGCTTGTTTTTAAATTTTCTTTTCTTTTTATTTATTTATTTATTTTTTGGGGACACGGTCTCGCTCTGTCACTCAGGCTGAAGTGCAGTGGAGTGATCTCGGCTTACTGCAGCCTTGACCTCCTGGGCTCAAATGATTCTCCTTCCTTAGCCTGCTGAGTAGCTAGTACTGCAGGCATGCGCCACCACGCCTGGCTAATTTTTTGATTTTTTTTTTTTAAAGTAGATACGAGGTCTTGCTGTGTTGCCCAGACTGGTCCCTAACTCCTGAGCTTAAACTATCCTCCTGTCTTAGCCTCCCAAAGTGCTGGAATTACAGGTGTGAGCCATTGCATCTGTGAAATGTTTTAACTTTAACAGTGACCCTCAAAGAGCAGATGTTTTTATATTTTGTGAAGTCCAAATTTTGTCAATTTTTTTTTCTTGTATGGTTTGTTCTGTGTCCTTGTATGATCTTTGCCTAAGATTGCAAAACTTTTCTTATGTTTTCTTGAGAAATTTTATAGCTTTTACGTTTATACATTTTGAGTGTAACGTAAAAATCCTTTTTATTGTGCAGGTTTCCAGTTGTTCGGCACCATTAATTGAAAAGATTTATGATTTCCCCTTTGTTACCCTGTTACCCTTGCATCTTTATTAAAAAAACCTGGGGAAAAAATCTGTACTTTTTTTGTTTCATTGACCAGTTTGTCAGTTCCAAAATCGTACTTGCTTAATTACCATATTTACCCTAAGCTTTGAAATCAGGTTATAATCATCCAATTTTATTTTTTTAGGTATTTAGGTTTTTTGTATTTGCTTATTGTATGGTGCTGTCAGCTCTTGGTTGGGATCATTCAGATGTTTTAGGGTTTAGAGAATTGAATTTAAAAGTTTTTGTTTTCCTGGCTCCATGGAGCTTAGTTGCTGATTTGTAAGCATTTTAAAACTTATTCTTGACTATTAAGCATTGATACTAAAACTGAGATTCATGCTATATCTGCTGTTTTACAACACAATCTTGTCAGAGGCTTTGCTCTTATTCTCTTTCCTTAGAGAATGCTCTCCAGATTGTCATAGATTTTGCTTTTCCATTTTATTTTAATTTAATTTTTAATTTTTTAATTTTTTATTTTTAATAGAGATGGGGTTTCACCATATTGGCTACGCTGGCCTTGAACTCCTGGCCTTAGGTGATCTGCCTGCCTCAGCCTCCTAGAGTGCTGGGATTACAGACGTGAGCCACTGCTCCAGGCCTAATTTTTGTATTTTTTGTAGAGGTGGATTTTGTCATTTTGCCCAGGCTGGGCTTCAACTCCTGAGCTCAAGCAATCCACCTGTCTCAGCCGGCCGCAGCCTCCCAGAGTGCTGGGATTACAAGTGTGAGCCATTGTTCTTGTCCTTTTTTTTTTTCTTTTTTTTTCTTGAGGCAGTGTCTCAGTGTGCCTCCCAGGCTGGAGTGCAGTGGCATGATCACAGCTGATTGCAGCCTCGACCTGCTGGGCTCAAGTCATCCTTCCACCTCAGCCTCCCAAGTTGCTGGGACTATAGGCATGCACCACCACACCTATAGGCATGCACCAGCCACCCCATGCCTGGCTAATTTTTGTACTTTTTGTATTTTCGCCACATGGCCCAGGCTGGCCTTGAACTCCTGGGCTCAAGCGATCTGCCCGTTTTGGCCTCCCAAAGTGCTAGGATTACAGTCACAAGCCGCCGCTCCTGGCTGGTAGGATTTATTTAATTGATTAATTAATTAATTAATTTATTTGAGACAGGATCTCGCTCTGTCACTCAGGCTGGAGTTCTGTGGCATGTTCTTGGCTCACTGCAACCTCTGCCTCCTGGGTTCAAGCGATTCATGTGCCTCAGTGCCTCAGCCGCCTGAATAGCTGGGACTACAGATGTTCACCATGCCTGGCTAATTTTTGTATTTTTAGTGGGGACGGGGTTTCACTATGTTGACCAGGCTAGTCTCGAACTCCTGACCTCAAGTGATTCACTTGCGTCGGCCTCCCAAAGTCCTGGGATTACAGGCGTGAGCCACCGCGCCCCGCTGCAGGCTTGCTCTTTTAAACTCTTTCCTGCACGCTTTTCCTGTGCAGAAGAGTACAAAAATAATTTTGTACTTTTCCTATTTTATGTTTATATTTGAAAGGGATTACTTTTTCCAACATTTTATTTGCTTTATCCTATTTTTCCATTAAATGAGATTACTTTTAGACAAAAAAAAAATTCTTTAAGAAAAACATAATATTTCCATTGCCTGTTGAAAGTAATGAGTTATCTAGAAAAACCTGCTAGTAAGTATAAATTGCTACTTAACTTTTGAGGAAAGCAACATTAACCCTTGATATACTCTCAGTGCTAATTGGATCCAATTTTAGTTTTTTGCTTTCTTTTTTTGTAAAGATTGATATTTCCTTATTTGTTATTTGTAGTTATTTGTAAAGATTGATACTTCCTTATTTCTTAGAGGTCTTCAAAAGAACAAAAAGAAAAATTAAAAAAAATTAAAACAAGCTGAATTGTAGTAGTAGGCACCTGTAGTCCCAGCTACTCTGAAGGCTGAGGTTTGCTTGAGTCCAGGAGTTTGAGACTAGCTTGAGCAATGTAGTGAGACTGTCTCTCAAAAAAAACAAGAAAAAAAAATTAGATCCCTTTTCTTAAAATTACCACATAGATCTATTGTGTCATTTTGTAAATTTAAGATATCATTGTTAGATCCTAGTGATTTGATTTTTTCTCCATCATAAAATATTTTATTAATATTATCATCCTGTTAATCCACTGCATGGCAGCCTGGGCAACAGAATGAGACCCTGTCTCAAAAAAAAAAAAAAGAAATTACATACGCAAAATATTGTGTATCTTTTAAGTCACTTTTTTTTTTTTTTTTTTAAGGCAAGTTCTGCTGTCACCCAGGTTGGCATGCAGTGGCATGATCATAGCTCATTGTAACCTGGAATTCCTGGCCTCAAATGATCCTCCCACTTCAGTCTGCCAGAGTGCTGGGATTACAGGCAGAAGCCACCTTGCCCGGCCCTTAAGTCGCCATGTTTTTAGTACTGTATATTCTACCTTGTTTCCACAGTTCTAAGGAAAGATCAGCCACAATGAGGAAAGATCAGTCACAAATACGTAATTTGTATTATATATCATTACAGAAAACATGAAAACCCCAGATGTATACTAGTTGGTATGGTTAAAAAAATTATTGTGCATGCATGCAGTGCGTAAAATGGTGCCATTTTACATTGAGTACATTGGATATCTGGAAAAAAGCATGTATAGGTGATTCACTTTATGTAATGTTATGCATATATCCAACAGAAAGGCAAGTCTTAAGTGGTTTTCACAAAAATGTGATCAGAGCTCCTCTCCACATGTTAGGATTTCAGGGGCCTTCTTTCTTCTACAAAACTTACTATTTAAGTTTTTCCACAATGAAACATTTTTCAAGTGTTTTTGTAAATAACGCTTTAAATTTTGGTATTTTCAGGCCTGAAAGAACACTGAAATACTTTTTCCCCTCTTACCACCCAAAAAAAACCTTCAGGTTTTTTTTTTCCAAGACAGGGTTTCAGTCTGCCGTGCAGGCTGAAGCGCAGTGGTGTGATCTCTGCTCACTGCAACTTCCACCTCCTGGATTCAAGCAGTTCTCGTTCCTCAGTCTCCTGAGTAGCTGGGACCACAGCTGCCGCTCGCCACCACGCCCAGCCAATTTTTCTGTATTTCTTAGTAGAGATGGGGTTTTACCATGTTGGCCAGGCTGGTCTTAAACTACCGACCTCAGGTGATACACTCGCCTTGGCCTCCCAAGGTGTTGCGATTACAGGCATGAGCCACCACGCCCAGCCAACTTCACTTTCATTTAATGAACTCTCTTTACCAAGAACTGTGCTAAGTGCCCTACTTTTCTTCTTTCGTTATCATAACAACCCTATGATGCGCTGAGAAAACTTCGGCTAGCGCGGGTGAACCTCCTAGCTGAAGGATACATAGCTCATAACCTGCTCTAAACCCCAGGGCCTCAGTACCGAAGCCTCTCTCTTTCAGTCCTTCACGTTTATAACCAAACTAATGATTGACTTGGTGGTAAAATGGGGAGAAAAACAAAAATCCAAGCAGTAACTTCAGATTTAACATTATGGTTGAAGACTTTGATTTGTTTCTTTTCCGTCTGTTTTCTACTTTTTTTGTTTTGAGACAGAGTCTCCCTCTGTCTCCCAGGCTGGAGTGCAGTGGCACGATCTCGGCTCACCGCAACCTCTGCCTCTTGGGTTCAAGCAATTCTCCTGCCTCGGCCTCCTGAGTAGCTGGGATTACAGGTGTGCGCCACCACGCCCAGCTAATTATTTTTATATTTTTTAGTAGAGACGGGGTTTCACCATATTAGTCAGGCTGGTCTTGAACTCCTGACCTTGTGATCCGCCTGCCTCGGCCTCCCAAAATGCTGGGGTTACAGGCATGAGCCACCGTGCCCAGCTGTTTTCCACTTACTATATACTTACATTTGCAAAAAGAGTAACCTGGGCAGACGTAGTCTCTCATGGCTGTAATCCCAGCACTTTGGGAGGCTGAAGCGAGAGGATATCTTGAGCCCCGGAGTTTGAGGCTGCAGTGAGCTGTGATTGCGCCACTGCACTCCAGCCTGGACAACAGAGTGAGACACTGTCTCAAGAAAAAAAAATAAATTTAGTTATTATACCTATGGCAAACAGAATTTGAGTTTTTGTTTGTTTGTTTGTTTGTTTGTTTTTTGAAATAGTTTTGCCCTTGTTGCCCAGGCTGGAGTGCAATGGCACAGTCTTAGCTCACTACAACCTCCGCTTCCTGGGTTCAAGTGATTATCCTGCCTCAGCCTCCCAAGTAGCTGGGACTACAGGCATGCACCACCACACCCAGCTAATTTTTTGTGTTAGTAGAGACGGGATTTCACATGTTGGTCAGGCTGGTCTCAAACTCCTGAGTGATCCACCTGCCTTGGCCTCCCAAAGTGCTGGGATTACAGCCGTGAGCCACTGTGCCCGGCCTTAGGTTGAGTTTTACAAACTTTGGTTATACCTAAAGATGAAAGTGAAATAAACAAGATGAGTCAGAAGGTGGACAAAGGGAGCTTCTATAGGGAGTGGTGTATGTACAATGAAACCATAGATGTTAACATTTTAGCATGTGTTCCAATAAATAAAAATAAGATACAGTCCCTTAAGTAATTCCCTTGTACACAATACATACCCATGTTCCTTGGTCTTTTTATGTTGTGTAATTGATGAATGTGGTTGTGATTGATCTTTGCTTACTGGTTTATGTGTCTCTAGAAGTGGAATTGTAGGAGCAAGATGAATATAGAGAGAGAGTGGTAGAGGGAGACTATAAATTTGTTTGTATCGATTAAGTTTCCTCTTAGAAATCTGTACTTCTTCTCTCCCATACTGTGTAAGAGTTGTCTAGTGGCCCAAACTTACATGTGAAAAGTTTACAATTTGTTAAAATCTCTAACATATTTGAGAGTACAGAGATGTCCGAGTTTTCTCTCTTACTACTGATTACGGTTTCCCTTGGCTTCATATACTTTTGTCATTTCTGATGAATGACATATCATCTGCTTAGTTCATTTTTCCCTCTTAATTCTCTGTTTCTAAAGTTTGTTTGAAGGGGGGTGGTCTTGTGTTACTGGAGGGGTTTGCTTATTTCTTTGTTGGCCCTTGCTTAGGTGTACCTCTTGTCTGGTTCTGTTACTGTTCTTTGTGGCCCTGCCATAGCTTCCAGCGGATGAATGGTCCATAAAATGCATCATTTTCATTTTGGCCCTGGGCCTTTTTGGGTACTTTCAGAAGTACCATGTCTTAAGTCTCTTTACCTTTGGGTTCCTATTCAGTTTATGTGAGGTTTCTATAATCTCATTTCACCACTTCATGATGTTCCATACCTGCTTTAACTGTTTCCTTAAAATGTCTTCACTAACTCAGTAATAATTTTGAAAAGTTTTTGTGTCTTTTCTTAACATTTAGGATCTAAAGTCTGTGTCAATCTCTGGTATTATGTGTAAGAGAAACTTTTGGAGTCCAAAAACCCCCTTCATCTTTCTAGCTTAGTTTTTTCTCTCTGAAGCATCACTATTTTGAAGGTAGTATAAATAGATTTTAATTGCATGGTGAAGAGCCAGTCTCAAAGGAAATTTTAATATCAGTGTGCCATCCATTCTACTTATTCCTCCTCCCCTCCATGAACTCTCCTTTTCTCCTGTTTTACTCAAGAAAACAGTAAAGAAGGAGGGCCTCTAGTCATATCTTTCATCACCCACTCTTCTTGTCACTTCCTTCTCCCAACTTTTCTCCTTGAATGTCTGGTGTCTTCTGCCTTCCCTCTTTCCCTTTTGTCTGGCTAACATCTTTTATTTTTATTTTAATTTAGAGATAGCGTCTTGCCTTATTGCCCAGGCTAGAGTTCAGTGGCTTTATCATAGCTCACTGCAGCCTCAAATTCCTGGGCTCAAGTGATCCTCCCACCTCAGCCTCCTGAGTAGTGTATGCCACCTGGCTAATTTTAAAATATATTATAGAGACAGGGTCTCGTCATCTTTCCCAGGCTGGTCTCAAACTTCTGGGCTCCAGCCATCTTCCCCGCCTCTGCTTCCCAAAGCACTGGAATTACAGATGTGAGCCACTTCGCTGACATGTTTTAGATCTGATTCTCAGCTTTAACATTATTTTTTTTTGAGACAAGAGTCTCGCTCTGCCGCCCAGGCTGGAGTACAGTGGTGTGATCGCCACTCACTGCAACCTCTGCCTCCTGAGTTCAAGCAATTCTCATACCTCAGCATCCTGAGTAGCTGGGACTACAGGCATGTGCCACCACGCCTGGCTAAATTTTGTAGTTTTAGTAGAGATGGGATTTCACCATGTTGGCCCCACTGGTCTCAAACTCTTAACCTCAGGTGGTCCGCCTGCCTTGGCCTTCCAAAGTGCTGGGATTACAGGTGTGAGCCACTGTGCCTCCTGGCCAACATTTTTAAGAACTTCCTGGACAATACTGATCGATACAGGGAAACCGGGTGGTGGGCACAGGTGGGTGGGTTGAGGTGGTGGGACATGTTGATGATAAAGATACATACTTAGAAAATGTCTCACTTGAGAAAAACGTCTCAGAAGTATCATTTGTACTCATAAAAATCAGTCAATAGCTGAAGCAGTGGCTATGATGATGACCACACATATAAAACATGAGTTAGGTACAAACTCGTTTTCATCATACTTTCTAAATGTTAACTATAGCTGTTATGCTGGTTCATGATTGTTGCTTTATTTACTCATCTTTTTGTGGCTTTTGACATTCATCTCTCTCTGGCTCAGTAAATGTTTATTGACTGAATTTCTTTTTTTTTTTCTCGAAATGGAGTCTTGCTCTGTTTCCCAGGCTGGAGTGCAGTGATGCAATCTCCACTCACTTCAACCTCTCCCTCCCGGGTTCAAGCAATTCTCCTGCCTCAGCCTCTTGAGTAGCTGGCACACACCACAATGCCCGGCTAATTTTTTGTATTTTCAGTAGAGACGGAGTTTCACCATGTTGGCCTGGATGGTCTTGAACTCCTGACCTCAAGTGATCTGCCTGCCTTGGCCTCCCAAAGTACTGGGATTACAGGCGTGAGCCACTGCTTCGGCTATTGACTGATTTTTATGAGTACAAATGATACTTCTGAGACATTTTTCTCAAGTGAGACATTTTCTAAGTATATATCTTTATTATTATAAAACATTTCTTTTAAGAAGGTATTAATTCTTGGCACCGTGTTAATTTTTATGAATGCTTTTATACCTATCCAGGACCCCTCGTCCAGTCATTGTGGAACCCATGGAGCAGTTTGATGATGAAGATGGCTTGCCAGAGAAGCTGATGCAGAAAACTCAACAATATCATAAGTAAGATTTTATTAATAGTTAATTTGTGTATGTACTATTAAGGGTGTTCATTACATTTGTTTTCAAATATTGTTGGATTATGAGGTGTCTGTTTATTTATATAATCTGGGTAATAGAGTGGTCTAGTCTACATGGAATGCTAGTTTTCTGTTTTTTTTTTGAGATACTGTCTTGCTCTGTTGCCCAGGCTGGAGTGCAGTGGTGTGATCTTGGCTCCCTGTAATCTCTACGTCCCACATTCAAGTGATTCTTGTGCCTCAGACTCCCGAGTAGCTGGGATTATAGGCATGCACCACCATACCTAGCTAATAGTTTTCTTTTTTCATATGGGTAAAACATACTAATTTTTAAAGAAATGTCTACTTTTATAACTGGGGCAGGGTGGGTACTAGGACACTGTCAATAATATTTATGCCAGAAGAACAACGAAATCTAGATAACGTGAAAATACTTTTTTTTTTTTTTTTGAGATGGAGTCTTACTCTTGTCACACAGGCTGGAGTGCAGTGGCGTGAACTCGGCTCACTGCAAGCTCCACCTCCCGGGTTCAAGCGATTCTCCCTCCTCAGCCTTCCAAGTAGCTGGGATTACAGGCGTGTGCCACCACGCCCGACTAATTTTTTCGTGTTTTCAGTAGAGATGGGGTTTCACCATGTTGGTCAGGCTGGTCTTGAACTCCTGATCTTAGGTGATCTACCCGCTTTGGCCTCCCAAAGTGCTAGGATTACAGGCGTGAGCCACCACGCCCAGCTGAAAATACTTCTTAAGTTTTATTTTATGCTTCAAGTCTATTGTAGGTTAAAAGGAGACTTTTGGTGTGCCAGGATGGAGCAGGATATTCCTAGTTTAATAACCTGGCACAGTGGAAAAACTTTTAGAGGTTGCAAAAAATAGCTCATTTTCAAAATGTTGTATGTTTATTCTTTTGCCCTTTCACTTAGAATAATACAAGTATATTTACATTAACTGCTTATATGAGTGCATTCTTTTTAAGTTTATAAAGCTTTATTAAACATTTCAAATAGCTGTGCAACGAACACACCAAATAAAAGTTGTAGAATAGCAGTCCAAATGTTTCACAAGTATGGCCTCACAGTCCCATTCCCTAGATGGACTGCCTCCAGTTCTGTTCTCTGCCTGTCCCACCTCCCTTTCCCCTCCAATTACTTTACTTTTGTAGAGCGCATTATATTTTTAAAAATCAGTCACTTATTTATTTTTTTTTTGCAGGGGAGGAATGAAGGGTTTTATTGAAAATGAAAGTACACTCTGCAGTGTGGGCCTGAGCATAGGGGCTCGAAGGCCCTGTTACAGAGTTTTTGTGAGTTTAAATACCCTCTACTTGGGGTATGCCCTGTGTAAATGAAGAGGATGAAGTAAAGTTACAAAGTCATTTACTTGGTGTATGCCCTATGGAGAGGATATTTCCTGTTATAGCTGAATTGTGAATTGGCCGCCTGTTCCCTGCTTCCAGACTCTATTTTCTTGCCTCATCTCCCCACTTAGAGATGTGATCCTCATAAATCTTTATGGGAGGCAGAGGAACCAATGGTCTTTTTTTCTGTAACTGCTTCATGCTGACTTGGGTTGTAGTCTCTACCTATTGGGGATCACAGAACTCTCGCCCTGCTCCATCTAGTGGAGGCAGGGTAGCTTCTCGATGGCTAGGGGTGGTGTCTTCGCCTGGAACTGGCTGGAACCTTTGTTGCATGATCATCTGAAGCTTGATGGTCTCTCAAGGGTTCCAGTGGGTGCACAGTTCCAAAAGTGTGGAGGGACCCTTTTCATTTGTGAGACCATGAACCCAAAGTTCAAGGTCCCAAAGTTTTGTTGTAGTGTGGATGGCAAGGACAGTCTTTCTTTCTTTGTTTTGAGATGGAGTCTCACTCTGTTGCCCAGGCTGGAGTGCAGTGGCGTGATCTCAGCTCACTGCAGCCTCTGCCTCCCAGGTTCAAGCGATTCTCCTGCCTCAGCATCCCAAGTAGCTGGGAGTATAGGCGTGTGCCACCATGCCCAGCTAGTTTTTTTGTATTTTTAGTAGAGATGGAGTTTCACCATGTTAGCCAGGATGGGCTCAATCTCCTGACCTTGTGATCTGCCTTCCTTGGCCTCCCAGAGTGCTGGGATTACAGGCGTGAGCCACCATGCCCGGTGACTGTCTTTCTTTGATGTTTCCAGAAGATTCAAACCATAAAACACTTTCTTAGGGCTGGGCGTGGTGGCTCATACGTGTAATCCTAGCACTTTGGGAGGCCAAGGCGGGTGGATCACAAAGTCAGGAGTTTGAGACCAGCCTGACCAACGTGGTGAGACACTGTCTCTACTAAAATTACAAAAATTAGTCGGGCATGGTGACATGCACCTGTAATCCCAGCTACTCAGGAGGCTGAGGCAGGAGAATTGCTTGAACCAGGAGGCAGAGGTTGTGGTGAGCCGAGATCGCGCCACCACACTCCAGCCTGGATGACAGCGAGACTCCGTCTCAAAAAAATAAAAGCTTTCTTTACCCTTTTGCCAACATGCCAGGCTTCTGGGTTCTGTCTCCCTGAGCGGTCGTAGTGAACCTGCTTGACTTCCTTCTGGCTGGCTCACCAAAATATGGTACCAGTGGAGAGTGTCCAAGTTCTTGGCGTCTTGAACAAAGAATTGGACAAAATGCCCAAACAAAGCAAGGAAGGAATGAAGGGTTTTATTGAAAATGAAAGTAGCACTCCACAGTCTGGGAACCGGCCTAAGCATAGGGACTCAAAGGCCTGCTTATTTATTTTTTGAGAGTGTCACTTTGTTACCCAGGCTGGAGTGCAGTGGTGCAGTCTCAGCTCACTTCAACCTCCACCTCCCAAGTTCAAGTGATTCTTGTCCCTCACCCTCCTGAGTAGCTGGGATTACAGGCCTGCGCCACCACACCCAGCTAATTTTTGTATTTTTAGTAGAGATGGGGTTTCACTATGTTGGCCAGGCTGGAGTCAGAACTGCTGACCTCAGGTGATCACCTGTCTTGGCCTCCCAAGGTGCTGGGATTACAGGTGTAAGCCACTGTGCCCGGCCCACTTATTTATTCCATAAATAAAACTTGGAGTGCCTTTGTGTTAGCCACTGTTCTAGGTGTTGGCAGTGTAAGTCAAGCAGGTAGTTGGATTTATACCTAGGATTTAGAGCAACCGTCCTGCCTGGATTTATGAACATGATATTTTTAAAGTCAAAACACCAAACCTTGAACCTTGGAGTTCTCTAGTGTGTAGAGATTTGGAAGATCAGAACAAATCAATAACGACTGAGAAGGGAGCATTCATTCATTGGAATGGCGGGAAGAGCCATCAGACTCTGTCCTGGAAGCAAGAGAGGAGAGTATTTCAGGGAGGAAGCATTAGCATTAGCATTGATTATAATTCATATCTATTCTTTTTTTTCTGGAGACGGAGTTTCACTCTTGTTGCCCAGGCTGGAGTGCAATGGCACGATCTCGGCTCACCGCAACCTCCGCCTCCCAGGTTCAAGCAATTCTCCTGCCTCAGCCTCGCTAGTAGCTGGGATTATAGGCATGTGCCACCACGCCTGGCTAATTTTGTATTTTTAGTAGAGACGAGGTTTCTCCATGTTGGTCAGGCTGGTCTCGAACTACCGACCTCAGGTGATCCACCCGCCTCGGCCTCCCAAAGTGCTGGGATTACAGGCATGAGCCACCGCGCCCAGCTTTTTTTTTTTTTTGAGATGGAGTTTTGCTCTTGTTGCCCAGGCTGGAGTGCAGTGGCGCGATCTAGGCTCACTGCAACCTCTGCCTCCCAGGTTCAAGTGATTCTCCTGCTTCAGCCTCTCAAGTAGCTGAGACTACAGGCACACGCCACCATGCTCAACTAATTTTTGTGTTTTTAGTAGAGACAGAGTTTCACTGTGTTGGCCAGGTTGGTCTTGAACTCCTGACCTTGTGATCTGCCCGCGTCGGCCTCCCAAAGTGCTGGGATTACAGGTGAGAGCCACCACACCCAGCCTAATTAATATCTATTCTTACATCCTTTACAATGCGATTTCTCTCTCTTTTTTTTTTTTTTTTTTTTTTGAGACAGGGTCTGGCCCTGTTGCCCAGACTGCAGTGTAGTGGTGTGATCATGGCTCAGTGCAGCCTCTACCTCCTGGTCTCAAGTGATCCTTCCGCCTCAGTATCCCCTAAGTAGCTGGGACTACAGATGTGGGCCACCATGCCCATCTAATTTTTTAATTTTTTTTGTAAAGACAGAGTTTCGTCATATTGCTCAGGGTGGTCTAGAACTCCCGGGCTCAAGTGATCTGCCCGCATTGGCCTCTCAAACTGTTGGATTTACAGGTGTGAGGCACTGCACCTGGCCACAATGCCATTTTTTAAAGGGTTCCTGTGATTTCCTCTTCACTTAACTTTTTCCTTGTTATAGGTCACCATTGCAAATTTGAAATAAAGCATACGTTTCGATTTGGGAGTTGGAGAACTAGAAGTACAAGGTTGTTACAAGAATAGACTTTATAGACAATATTTGTTTATATAGTTAATGATCTCAGCAAACCTTAATAAGAGCTAGTTATGGCTGGGCATAGTGGCTCACGCCTGTAATCCCAGCACTTTGGGAGGCCGAGGTGGGTGGATCACCTGAGGTCAGGAGTTCGAGACTAACCTGGCCAACATGATAAAACCCTGTCTCTACTGAAAATACAAAAATTAGTCCGACGCGGTGGCACGCACCTGTAATCCCAGCTATTTGGGAGGCTGAGGCAGGAGAATCGCTTGAATCCGGGAGGTGGAGCCGAGATTGCGCCACTGCACTCCAGCCTGGGTGACTGGAGTGAGACTTTCTCAAAAAAAAAAAAAAAAAAAAAGGAGCTAGTTCTGTTCCCACTTTTTTTACTAAAGATTTATTCAGAGAAGAAAATGCTCACAGGGTCTGGCGCAGTGCCACATGCCTGTAATCCCTGCACTTTGGGAGGCCAAAGCGGGTGGATCACCTGAGATCAGGAGTTGGAGTCCAGCCTGGCCAACATGGTGAAACCCCGTCTCTACTAAAAATACAAAAAATTAGCTGGGTATGGTGTCAGGAGCCTGTAATCCCAGCTATTTGGGAGGCTGAGGCAGGAGAATCGCTTGAACCCGGGAGGCGCAGGTTGCATTGAGCTGAGATCGTGCCATTGCATTCCAGCCTGGGCAACATGTTTCAAAAAAAAAAAAAAAAAGAGAGAAAAAGAAAATGCTCACAAAGCATAAGAGCCAAGATTCAAATTCACTTGTAACTTCAAAAAAGCATGTTATTTCAGTGTGTTTTTCCTGTGGGAGAAAATAAATAATTTAAAAATATAGTCAATCTTTGACTTAGGAACTGCTGACCAATAAACAATTCTTTTATAAAAATTTGTGGTTGGTAGATCCTCCCACTCTTTCGCACTTTCTAGTCGGTGCTTTAAAAAGAAAAAAATCCAAGTAGGTTTTTCAGATATGGAGTCCCTAGGATCATGGCTGTCTTTGATTTTTCTTCATATGCTTCTGAATATCTTTCTCTCTCTTGTTATTACATCTTTCCCTCTGTGACAGCTTTCTCCTTTCTCTCTCCCAGATTTATCATACCCACCCCTCCTCACCTCCCTACCACAAAATAAAAGTTAAAATTTACGCCGGGCGCGGTGGCTCAAGCCTGTAATCCCAGCACTTTGGGAGGCCGAGACGGGCAGATCACGAGGTCAGGAGATCAAGACCATCCTGGCTAACACAGTGAAACCCCGTCTCTACTGAAAAATACAAAAAACTAGCCGGGCTAAGTGGTGGGTGCCTGTAGTCCCAGCTACTCGGTAGGCTGAGGCAGGAGAATGGCGTGAACCCGAGAGGAGGAGCTTGCAGTGAGCTGAGATCTGGCCACTGCACTTCAGCCTGGGCGACAGAGCAAGACTCCATCTCAAAATAAAATAAAATAAAATAAAATAAAATAGACATTTGTAGCAAGGTATCTATGCTTTTATTCATGGAGTGGGAATTGTTTTCCCATCAGTACTTTTTAATAGAGGCTGTTATAGGCGAGACTAGTTGAAGACTTTTCTGCAAAAATTTCTTAAAAGTTGACTGGGTGTGGTGGCTCCCACCTGTAGTCCTAGCACTTTGGGAGGCAGAAGCATTGCTTCCAGGAGTTTGAGACCAGCCTGGGCAACATAGTGGTACCTCATCTCTACAAAAAATGAAAAAATTAGCTGGTCATGTTGGCACTCCCCTGTAGTCCTAGGTACTCTGCAGCCTCAGGTGGGAGGATTGGTTGAGCCTGGGAGGTTGATTCGGCAGTGAGCTTTTTTTTTTTTTTTTAAAAGATGGAGTCTTGCTCTTGTTGCCCAGGCTGGAGTGCAGTGGCACAATTTCGGCTTACTGCAACCTCTGCCTCCTGGGTTTCAAGCGATTCTCCTGCCTTAGCCTTGCAAGTAGCTGGGATTTACAGGTGCCCGCCACCATGCCCAGCTAATTTTTGTAATTTTAGTAGAGATGGGATTTCGCCATGTTGGCCAGGCTGGTCTTGAACTCCTGGCGTTGTGATCCACCTACCTCAGCCTCCGAAAGTGCTGGGATTACAAGCGTGAGCTACCGTTCCCGGTCTCGGCAGTGAGTCTTAATTGTGCCACTACACTCCAGCCTGTGAAGCTGAGCAAGACCCTGTCTCACAAAAACCCAAAGCAACACCATCAACAACAACAATTCTTAAAAGTGAAAAGAAAGTCTGGGCACGGTGGCTCACACCTATAATCCCAGCACTTTGGGAGGCCGATATGGGTAGATCACAGGGTCAGGAGTTCAAGACCAGCCTGGCCAACATAACGTGAAACCCTGTCTCACTAAAAAAATTCAAAAACTAAGCCAAGCATGGTGGCAGGTGCCTGTAATCCCTGCTACTTGGGAGACTGAAGCAGGAGAATCACCTGAACCTGGGAGGCGGAGTTTCAGTGAGCCGAGATTATACCATTGCACTCCAGCCCAGGCAATACTATGAGACTCTGTCTCAAAAAAAAAAAAAGTGAAAAAAAAATTGGGGACCAGGTGTGGTGTCTTGCACCTGTAATTTTGGCACTTTTGGAGGCTGAGGAATGAGGATTACTTGAGGTCAGAAGTTTGAGATCAGTCATATTTTTTATATGTCTCTAAAATAAATATTTACATATACATATATGTATATATGAAAAAAATAAAGACTTTCAAATACATTCATAGCCCTTTATTTGGTAATTTGTTAATTTATTCAAGAAATGTATATTAAATGTATGTACTGTACTCTAGGTACTTGAGGCACAGCATTTATTTATTTATTTATTTATTTATTTTGAAACGGAGTCTTGCTCAGTCACCCAGGCTGGAGTGCAGTGGTACGATCTAGGCTCACTGCAAGCTCCGCCTCCCGGGTTCACGCCATTCTCCTGCCTCAGCCTCCTGAGTAGCTGGGACTACAGGCACCCGCCCACCATGCCCGGCTAATTTTTTTTGTATGTTTAGTAGAGACGGGGTTTTACTATGTTAGCCAGGATGGTCTCAATCTCCTGACCTCGTGGTCTGTCTGCCTCGGCCTCCCAAAGTGCTGGGATTACAGGCGTGAGCCACCGCGCCTGGCCGAAGTGGCATTTTTTTTTTTTTTTTTTTTTTTGAGACGGAGTCTCACTCTGTCACCCAAGCTGGAGTGCAGTGGCCGGATCTCAGCTCACTGCAAGCTCCACCTCCCGGGTTCACGCCATTCTCCTGCCTCAGCCTCCCGAGTAGCTGGGACTACAGGCGTCCACCACCTCGCCCGGCTAGTTTTTTGTATTTTTTTTTAGTAGAGACGGGGTTTCACCATGTTAGCCAGGATGGTCTCGATCTCCTGACCTTGTGATCCGCCCGTCTCGGCCTCCCAAAGTGCTGGGATTACAGGCTTGAGCCACCACGCCCGGCCCCGAAGTGGCATTTAACAGCCACATTTGGTGTCATCAATTGAGTTTATAGTCTATAAAGGGAAAGAAGTATTAAATAATTAACTACAATTGTAGTAAGTTAGGCCTTAATTTTTGGGGCCTACCCAATTAATTGGCACGTAACACTCAATAAAATCTAGCTGGTTTTACTAGTAAAAACATCTGATCCAGACAGTTAATTCATATGTTCCAGACTTTCCTTTGTAAAGTATTTCTTTTTTTTTTTTTGAGATGGAGTCTCACTGTCTCCCAGGCTGGAGCGCAATGGCGCGATCTCTGCTCACTGCAAACTCCGCCTCCCGGGTTCACACCATTCTCCTGCCTCAGCCTTCCAAGTAGCTGGGACTACAGTCGCCCGCCACCGTGCCTGGCTAATTTTTTTGTATTTTTAGTAGAGAGAGGGTTTCACCGTGTTAGCCAGGATGGTCTCGATCACGTGACTTCGTGATCTGCCAGCCTTGGCCTCCCAAAGTGCTGGGATTACAGGCGTGAGCCACTGCGCCCGGCCTGTAAAATATTTCATTGACTGAAGACCAGAAAATGAAACCTCCAAAAGCAGAAATTTTGCAGGTAATAGTTAGGATAATGCAGGTTGTAGCATCAGATTATGCAAGTTTGAATCATTTTTCCATTATTAGTTGAACATTCTTGGGCAGTTTCTTAAACTCAGGCCTGTAATCACAATATTGTCACGAGGTAATTCTTGTAGACACGGTGTCTCACATGGTGTCTTGGACATTGTAAGTGCTTGTTGTTCTCGTTTGTTGTTGTTTTACCTTTTAAGAGTACATTTCTGTATGTTTTAATGTTAATTTAGGGAAAGAGAACAACCGCCACGTTTTGCTCAGCCTGGGACATTTGAATTTGAGTATGCATCTCGATGGAAGGCTCTTGATGAAATGGAAAAGCAGCAGCGTGAGCAGGTTGATAGAAACATCAGAGAAGCCAAAGAGAAACTGGAGGCAGAAATGGAAGCAGCTAGGCATGAACACCAATTAATGCTAATGAGGCAAGGTAAACATGGATTTTCATGTAGATGTGGTATGATTTTTTTTTTCCCCTTAAGTGTGTGTACCGTTCATGTACTACTGTGTAAAGTGCCATTTAGGAGTTTAGAGATAAAGTTGGAATTTAACATATTAGGTGTGAAAGTCTCCCTTTTCCCAGATAACTTCCCTTAAAAAAAACACAACTTATTAAAAGTTAGTTTTACTTGCTGGGCGCGGTGGCTCACGCCTGTAATCCCAGCACTTTGGAGGCTGAGGCGGGCGGATCACCTGAGGTCGGGAGTTTGAGGCCAGCCTGACCAACATAGAGAAACCCTGTCTCTACTCAAAATACAAAATTAGCCAGTTGTCGTTGTGCACACTTGTAATCCCAGCTAGTTGGGAGGCTGAGGCAGGAGAATCGCTTGAACCCAGGAGGCGGAGGTTTCAGTGAGCTGAGATCACATCATTGTACTCCAGCCTGGGCCACAAGAGCGAAACTCTGTCTCAAAAAGAAAAAAAATTAAAAAGTTAGTTTTACTTATGCAAGTAGTATTGTTGGAGGTAATTTGAGGATATTAAATTGTGCCAGTACCAAATACATGATTCTCTTGGCAAACAGAAACATAGCAGGCAAATTTTGGTAGGTAGACATGGCACATACAGGATTTTTTGTTTGGTAAGAAGAAGAATTTGGACAAATGCTGGCTATTTAAGATTATTATTACATGTTTGAAAGAGTACATATGGATAATCTGGTAGAGATGAAAAAGGATTTGTGTGTACAGATGGATATGGGGATTTAGGAAAAGTTAGTAGTTGGCAAGAATATATGTATATATATTTGAGATGGAGTCTTGCCCTGTTGCCCAGACTGGAGTGCAATGGCACGATAACGTCTCACGGCAAACTCCGCCTCCTGGGTTCAAGCAATTCTCCTGCCTCAGTCTTCTGAGTAGCTGGGATTACAGGCACACACCACAATGCCCATCTAATTTTTTTGTATTTACCTTCTCTTGACTGTCCCCAGAGATCAAGGTACCACAGCTGCCTGCCTGAATTTCTGCAGCTGCATTCCTGCTGAACGTTTCTGCCATTTAATCTTGGCTTTCTTTAAACCATTCTGTATACTAGATTCATTATTTTTTTTAGCAGGTGAAAATTTGATGATTTTTCTCTAAATCCTTTTGGGTAAATTCTCATTTACTTTAGAATGAAGTGTAGGTTTTTTTTTTTTTTCCTGGCACGTGTGTTCTAGTATTTCATACATCACAATTCAGTAAGTGTTTATTGAGCAGTTATGATCAAGTCATTGAGTAACTGTGCTGATGCCACATATGTTAAAACAAAATCGAGCCCAGCAAACAATAGAAACTAGTCAGGTGGTTTGATTTAATTTGGACCCTAAGCTTGGTAGTTCTGTATGTTCACTCTTCTAACAAAATTGAGTTCATTTATATCTTATAGTAGATTTAAAGGTAAACTGTCATTAGCCGGATGTGGTGATGGGTGCCTGTGATATAAGCTACATGGGAGGCAGAGAATTACTTGAACCCAGGAGGTGGAGGTTGCATTGAGCCGAGATCACGCCACTACTCCGGCCTGGGCGACAGAGCGAGACTCCAGGATAACTGACTCCAAGATAAACTGTCTTTTATTTTGTGGAAAATTTGCAAGTTGTTATTTGCGATAAAGGTACTGAATCATTCATTAGCTGTTAGAGCTGGTAGAGAGATTTTTTTTTTTTTTTTGGATACAGAATCTCACTCTGTTGCCCAGCCTGGAGTGCAGTGGCATGATCTTGGCACACTGCAACCTCCGCCTCCCGTGTTGAAGCAATTCTTGTGCCTCACCCTCTCTAGTATCTGGGACTACAGGCACGTGCCACCAAGCCCGGCTAATTTTTTTTGCTTTTTTTGAATTTGAGATGGAGTCTCACTTTTGTCGCCCAGGCTGGAATGCATTGGTGTGATCTTAGCTCACTGCAACCTCCACTTCCTGGGTTCAAGCAATCCTCCTGCCTCAGCCTCCTAAGTGGCTGGGATTACAAGTGTGTGCTTCCACACTCAGCTAATTTTTTGTATTTTTAGTAGAGATGGGGTTTTACCATGTTGTCCACGAGTTCAAGGCTGCCCTTTAACTCGTGACCTCAGGTGATCTGCTGCCTCAGCCTCCCAAAGTGCTGAGATTGCAGGCATGAGCCACCGTGCCTGGCCAGTTTTTTTTGTATTTTTGGTAGAGATGGGATTTCTCCATGTTGACCAAGCCGGTCTTGAAATCCTAGCCTCAAGTGATCTACCCACCTTGGCCTCCCATAGTGCTGGGATTACAGATATGAGCCACCATGCCTGGACAAGAGATCTTAAAGTTTGTCCAGTCCAGTGGTTTAGAAATTTTATTACACATTAGAATCATATGGAAATTTCCTGGGCTCTGTGATTGCCCTAGCCGTTCTGTTCAATGTGAATTGTTTTCTCTCAGCCTGCTAGGCACTTCTCTCCCATTCTGTTTCCCACCTATCTACAGTCGTGCCCTAGTTGGGAAATAATGTTGATTAGATATGGAAGCATCTATACTAAAGATTTGTGTTGATGCTACAGACAAACAGTGGTATAACATTCACTAATTTAGCACATCTTTAATGTCAGTTACGGGAGACACGTCTGAGGCACGGAGGATATATTGATGGCAAAGAACATTTCCTTAGACTTCAGTGTTTTCTTGAGCTCTTAGAAAACTTTGCCTGAAGGTATTTTGATGTTTGAAGTAGAGTAATTTTGCAGTTATTTCCCATGAGTTTAAGTTTTGTTGTTTATTGTGTGTTCATTTAAAGCCCCTGTTAACAATATCTTAGTTTATAATATTAGAAAATCACATTGCCTGTTGCATCCTACTCCCTGCGTCTGGGTTCACTTGTGCCGAAGTACTTGTACTTATTTCATCAAAAGTCTGCAGTTGGTAAATTTCAGTTTTAGTTTGTTTAAAATTTAAAAAGTTACAACTTCCTCCCATTTGTTCTACAATTTTGTATTTCTTTTTTTTTTTTTCCTTTTTTTGAGACAGACTCTTGCTCTGTTGCCCAAGCTGGAGTGCAGTGGTGCAACCTCAGCTCACTGTAACCTACCTCTTGCCTTCTGGGTTTAAGCGATTCTCCTTCCTCAGCCTCCCAAGTAGCTAGGATTACAGGTGCACGCCACCACGCCCGGCTAATTTTGTATTTTTAGTAGAGATGGGGTTTCACCATGTTGGTCAAGCTGGTTTCGAACTCCCGACCTCAAGTGATCTACCCACCTCAGCCTCCCACAGTGCTGGGATTACAGGCGTGAGGCACAGTACCCGGCCTACAATTTTATATTTCATCCAGCATTTCTAAGGATGCATTCAGGTTGACGAGAGACTGTAATTAATCTTAAGTTGTGTGGTTCTGCCGAAACATGTATCATGACATATCATGGAAGGAGAAATCTCACACAATACAAAAAACTGTCCCCTTGTTCACTACCTTCTGCTTTTTTGTAGGAATCACTCTTCTGTATTTAAGTCTCTTTTGTGTCCTTTAATGAAAAAATTCTGTATATGTCATTAGATGTTTCTGTGTATTTGTAAGCAAAAAACCCAAAAATCATAACAACAAAACAAACTGGCTGGGCGCAGTGTCTCATGCCTGTAATTCTAGCACTTTGGGAAGCTGAGGTGGGAGGATTGCTTGAGTCCAGCAGTTCAAGACTAACCTCAGCAACATAGTGAGACCCCATCTCTACCAAAAGTACAAAAATTAGCCGGGCCTGGTGGCATGTGTCTGTAGTTACAGCTACCTGGGAAGGCTTAGGTGGGAGAATCACTTGAGCCTGGGAGCTTGAGGCTGTAGTGAGCTATAATTATGCCACCGTACTCCAGCCTGGGTGATAGAATGAGACCTTGTCTCAAAAAAAAAAGAAAAAACTGTTTACCTTTTCTGTACCTTTTTTACTTTCTACATGAATATATATGTAAATACCTGCCTTATATTTTTAATGGCCGTATGATATTCTTTTATATGGGTATAGTTTGGTTCATCCTCTTTTGGTAACAATTTCTCTTTTCAGTTTGTTTTTAAAAGCAGTGCTGCAAAGAATATATACGCATGTATCAGAAAATTTTTGCAAATGTTGGTTTTTTGTTTTTTGTTTTTTGTTTTTTTTTGAGATGGTGTTTCACTCTTGTTGCCCAGGCTGGAGTGCAGTGGCGTGATCTCAGCTCACTGCATCCTCCACCTCCCAAGTTCAAGTGATTCTCCTGCCTTAGCCTCCTGAGTAGCTGGGATTATAGGCATGTTGGCACATGCCTGACTAATTTTGTATTTTTAGTAGAGACAGGGTTTCTCCATGTTGATCAGGCTGGTCTCGAACTCCCGACCTCAAGTGATCCACCCTCCTCAGCCTCCCAAAGTGTTGGGATTACAGGCGTGAGCCACCACACCGAGCTATAAATGTTGATTCTTATTGAACACATCGGTACCTTATAATAATAGTTGTACCATTTATACTTTACTGATAATTATTTAGTCCTTTCTAGATTCAACTCCCATTACATTAAAAAATTTTTTTCTTTGAGATGGAGTTTCACTCTGTTTCCCAGGCTGGTGTTCAGTGGCACAGTCTAAGCTCACTACAACCTCCGGCTCCCAGGTTCAAATGATTCTCCTCCCTCAGGCATGAGCCACCATACCCGGCTAATTTTTGTATTTTTAGTAGAGGCGGGGTTCACCATGTTGGCCAGGCTGGTCTCAAACTCTTGGCCTCAAGTGATCCGCCTGTCTCACCCTCCCAAAGTGTCAAGATTATAGGCATGAGCCACTGCGCCTGGCTCCATTACTTTTTTTTTTTTTTAACTTTATTTATTTGTTTGTTTGTTTATTTATTTATTTAGAGACAGAGTCTCGCTCTGTTGCCCAGGCTTAGAGACAGAGTCTCACTCTGTTGCCCAGGCTGGAGTGCAGTGGCGCAATGTCTGCTTACTGCAACCTCTGTCTCCGTGTTTCAAGTGATTCTCCTGCCTCAACCTCTTGAGTAACTGGGATTACAGCCATGTTCCACCACACTCAGCCAATTTTTGTATTAGTAGTAGAGGCGGTGTTTCACCATGTTGGTCAGGCTGATCTTGAACTCCTGACCTCATGATCCACCCGCCTGAGCCTCCCAAAGTGCTAGGATTACAGGTGTGAGCTACTTGGGTAGCTGAGGCGGGATAATCACTTGAACCAGGGAATCAGAGGTTGCAGTGAGCAGAGATTGCACCACTGCATCCATCCTGGCGACAGAATGAGACTCCGTCTCAAAAAAAACCCATAAAAACAAAACAAACAAAATAAAGCAAATATGTTTATGTGAGCCCTTCTTAAAGAAATCAAGAGAGAATAAACTTTAGATAAGCGAAGAATAGAACAGTCATGCCTGAACCTACTTGAGATATTAAGATTTAAATACACATGAGGTTTATGATTAAAGAATATTAATGCAGTCAGGAGATCGAGACCATCCCGGCTAACACGGTGAAACCCCATCTGTATTAAAAATACAAAAAATTAGCTGGGCCTGGTGGCACGCGCCTGCAGTCTGAGCTACTCTGGAGGCTGAGGCAGGAGACTTGCTTAAACCCAGGAGGTGGAGCTTGCAGTGAGCCAAGATCACGCCACTGCACTCCAGCCAGGGTGACAGAGAGAGACTCTGTCTCAAAAAAAACAAAAAATTAATTCAGTGTCATAAATCCAGACAGATCAGAGGTAAAATAAAAACTGAAAGAAAAAAAGAGGAGACTGGTATTTTTAGAAAATAGAATTGTTAGAGCAGAAGTTATACATTCAGTTTTCATGACTTGTGCAATTTTAAATTGAGAAAACATTCTCACAGTCTAGCAAATCAAAATTTTAGTTTGTGGGCCGGGCGCGGTGGCTCACGCCTGTAATCCCAGCACTTTGGGAGGCCGAGGCGGGCGGATCACAAGGTCAGGAGATCGAGACCACGGTGAAACCCCGTCTCTACTAAAAATACAAAAAATTAGCCGGGCGCGGTTGTGGGCGCCTGTAGTCCCAGCTACTCGGGAGGCTGAGGCAGGAGAATGGCATGAACCCGGGAGGCGGAGCTTGCAGTGAGCCGAGATCGCGCCACTGCACTCCAGCCTGGGCGACACAGCGAGACTCCGTCTCAAAAAAAAAAAAAAAAAAAAAACAAAAACAAAATTTTAGTTTGTTTATATTTCTTTGTTCTGTACCTGTGTTTATGATACGTTGAAATTATAGTATATAATTTCATGTAATTTTATCATTAAATTTGTTAGGACAGCATATTAATTAATTAATTAATTAATTTGAGACAGTTTTGCTCTGTCAACCAGGCTGGATTGCGTTGGTGCAATCTCTGCTCACTGCAACCTGTGCCTCCTAGGTTCAAGCGACTCTTCTGCCTCAGCCTCCTTGAGTAGCTGGGACTACAGGCGTGTGCCACCATGCCCGGCTTATTTTTGTAGTTTTAGTGGAGACAGTGTTTTCCATGTTGGCCAGGCTAGTCTCAAACTCCTGACCTCAAGTGATCTACCCACCTCGGCCTCCCAAAGTGCTGGCATTACTTTTAGAGGCCGAGGCAGCCTCCCACTTTGGTAAGCCACCATGCCCAGCCAGGAAAGCATTTCAAAGTGTTATTGGGTTTAGTAAGTAATAAGTAATACTGTAGATGATGCCTTCATGTCTGTGGATGGCTTTGTTTTATTTTATTAAGAAAAATTCCTGAGTGTAATTCCCTGGATCAAAAGATAAAGACTTCTCTAGTTGGGCCAGGCACTGTGACTCACGCCTGTAATCCCACTTTGGGAGGCCGAGGCGGGTGGATCACAAGGTTACGAGTTTAAGACCAGCCTGGCCAAGATGGTGAAACCCCGTCTCTACTAAAAATACAAAAATTAGCTGGGTGCCGTGGCGGACGCCTGTAGTACCAGCTACTCGGGAGGCTGAGGCAGGAGAATTGCATGAACCCGGTAGGCAGAGGTTGCAGTGAGCCGAGACCTCGCCATTGCACTTCAGCCCGGGCAACAAAGCGAGACTCCGTCTCAGAAAAAAAAAAAAAAGATATCTCTAGTTATGTACTTTTTACAGTTTTTTCCACTAGAAAGATATGATCATGGCAATGTACAGATGTATAAGCTTTAGTGAAATTTTAGGAACTTTGGGTATTAGGAGCTTTAAAAAATATATAATTTAGTAAGCATAAAATGCTAGTTTTAAGTTTATAGTTCTTTTAAGTATTAGGTGATTGTGCTTATTTGAGAATTTGATTGTTGGAGCCTTTGAGCTAACTATACCAGTGTTAACGGTTAAGGTAATAAGGTCTGAGAGGTTAAAAGCAGCTTTGTTAAATTGCATAGCCTGTCAGTCCTGGCTATTTGGGAGACTGAGGTGGGAAGATGGCTTGAGCCCAGGAGTTTGAGGCTGTAGTGAGCTACCATCATGCCACTCTACTCCAGCCTGGGTGCCAGAGTGAGACCCTGTCTCTGAGAGAGAGAAAAAAAAAGATATTTAAGTAATTTTTTTTTTTGAGATGGAGTTGTTTCGCTCTTATTGCCCAGGCTGGAGTGCAATGGCACGATCTTGGCTCACTATAACCTCCATCTTCCGGGTTCAAGCGACTCTCCCACCTAAGCCTCCTGAGTAGCTCTGATTACAGGCGTGCGCCACCACGCGCAGCTAATTTTTGTGTTTTTAGTAGAGACGGGATTTCTCCATGTTGGTCAGGCTGGCCTCGAACTCCCGACCTCAGGTGATCCGCCTGCCTCAGCCTTCCAAAGTGCTGGAATTACAGGTGTGAGCCACTGCACCCCGTCAGATATTTAAGTAATTCTAATGAGCATTTAAAGTTAAGAACTTACGTTATAAAGATTCGAAATAATTGCAGTCATGTTTAACATTTTTTAAGATAAAAATTAAGTGTTTTCTCTATGGGCCTATTATGAGAACTACCTGGGCCCTGTCTCATATACCAAAACAGACTTTTCTTAGCAACATCCCCAAATGCATGTTTTTAAGTTTTCCAATTGAGTCTGATCAACTAGGTTTGGCAGACTTGTTTGAAAGAGCTTTGGAATAAGGAGAGGTTTGGCCTGGCATCCCAGTCGAATCATGTAATAGCTGGGGCAACTTTGTAATCTATCTGAATCCTTTTTTTTTTTTTTTTTTTTTCGTAATTTATAAATGTCTGTTTTTAATCTGTAAAATGGGGATAACAGTATTTACCTTGTTATGGTTATGATGCGTGTCTTGCTGTTGTTATGAAGTTTGGGTTATTGGTACCTTAGATTAACTTTAGCTGTAGTATTATGTGTCAACTCTTGAGTATAGGGATTTGTTAAGAAACATTCAATTGAGGTAATTTGTTCACTTTAGACATTTCAGATATAAAGAGAAAAGGAAAATAAAAGCAGCCAGTAATTGTGCCATCCAGAGTATTTTAACATTTTATTATTTTAAAATATATGCATGGATACATACATAATTTTGTACAAAATGACAGGCAAAGATTTTTAGCTTTGGAGATTTTTAACGTGGAAAGTTTATACACTGCTTCTCAGATGTGCAATACAAATGTACTTCTCATTATCTTACTCTGGAACCCCCCTATTCTTGATAAGGCAGGGATTGGTGATGTTGGAAATGCTTTTTTGTTGTTGAAAAGTCTTGTTTATATCAGCATTTATCTTTGCTTTCTTCTTTGAAGAATTCTTTCCTCACTCCTCCTCTTCATAAGACATTGGTTTAGTGAGGGAGGAATTTCATGCTAATTGTGTTGCGAGGGAGGTTCCTTGGGTTTTATGTCATGATTCATGTTTTTCTGGTCTGGTTCTTAAGTGCTCTCTGCTGGTGTCTGTGAAGGCATGTGTTTGGGCTTTGCATTTACTGCTGAAAACAATTACAATTTGTTATTTTATTTTATTTTAGAGACAGTTCTACTATGCAACCCAGGCTGGAGTGCAGTGGCGCAATCTTGGCTCACTGCAACCTCCGCCTCCCATATTCAAGTGATTCTTGTGTCTCAACTTCCTACGTAGCTGGACTTACAGGCGTGCACCTCCATACCCAGCTAATTTTTGTATTTTTAGTAGAGATGGGGTTTTGCCATGTTGGCCAGGCTGGTCTCGAACTCCCAACCTCAGGTGATCCGCCTGCCTTGGCCTCCCAAAATGTTGAGATTACAGTCGTGAGGCACCACACTTGGCCCTAATTTTTGTATTTTTTGTAGACAGAGTTTCACCGTGTTACTCAGGCTGGTCTCGAACTCCTTGGCCGAAGTGATCCGCCTGCCTCGGCCTTCCAAAGTGCTGAAATTACAGGCTCAAGCCAGCCTACCTATTTTAATTTATTGACATAAAGATGATTTTTTTTTTTTTTTTTTTTGAGACGGAGTCTGGCTCTGTTGCCCAGGCTATAGTGTAGTGGCCGGATCTCGGCTCACTGCAAGCTCCGCCTCCCGGGTTTACGCCATTCTCCTGCCTCAGCCTCTCAAGTAGCTGGGACTACAGGCGCCCGCCACCTCGCCTGGCTAGTTTTTTCGTATTTTTTAGTAGAGACAGGGTTTCACCGTGTTAGCCAGGATGGTCTTGATCTCCTAACCTTGTGATCTGCCCGTCTCGGCCTCCCAAAGTGCTGGGATTACAGGCTTGAATCGCCGTGCCCGGCCAAAGATGAATTTTTATTTGTTTGTTTTTTTTTTTTTTTTTGAGGTGGAGTCATCTTACTCTGTTGCCCACCTGGGCTTCCCAAAGTGTTGGGATTAAAAGGTGTGAGCCACTGCGCCCAGCCAAGATGAGTTTATTAAGCTTTTTTCCCCCAACAAGAATAAACTTGTTTTTGAGATGGAGTCTTCCCCTGTCATTCAGGCTGGAGTGCAGTGGCACAATCTCGACTCATTACATCCTCTACCTCCCGGGTTCAAGTGATTCTCCTGCCTCAGCCTTCTGAGTAGCTGGGACTACAGGTGCGTGCCACCATGCCCAGCTAATTTTTATAGTTTTGGTAGAGTTGGGGTTTTGCTTTGTTGGCCAGGCTGGTCTCGAACTCCTGGCCTCGAGTAATCCACCTGCCTTGGCCTCCCAAAGTACTGGGATTATAGCGTGGGCCACTGCACCTGGCCAAGAATGAACTTAAATACTCTTTTATATACATGAAGAAACGTGCTCAGAAAGGATATTTATTTGATTAATTACCCAGCTTATAATTTATTATAAAATGAGTAATATACCAATATATTGCCAGTGGTAGAGAACTTCTATGCTTATTTGTATAAAAATATGGAAAGGGAAACTAAAAATATTAATGTGCAGTCATTATTTTATAGATCTAATGAGGCGTCAAGAAGAACTCAGACGCTTGGAAGAACTCAGAAACCAAGAGTTGCAAAAACGGAAGCAAATACAACTAAGGTAAAAGAAGATCATTGTAAGAAACATGAATTGTATGTCTTACTAATAAAAACTCCCCACCACCTGTTACAAGTTGTATAAGTTGAGTATCATGGGAAAAATAGAAAAATTGTCCATTTTAACCACATACAGTGAGTTACTTTGCAATGCAGCATAATTATTTGCTATTGTTTGTGTTTTTTAGCTGGCTAAGGGCACTTTGAATGCAACACTTTGAAGTTAAACAAGGGTTTTAGGTATTATTATATGTAATTTCTTGTAAGAATATGCCGTGAATATCGATTTTTCCAGAGATGGATGTATTTGCATTGCTCTTATTTTGTTATGTGTATAACTCTACTATGAATATCTTTATGTAACTTTGTGCTTCTGATAATGTTTAAACAAGATTTCTGAGGCTAGGGGCAGTAGCTTATGCTTGTAATTCCAGCACTTTGGGAGGCTGAGTTGGGCAGATCACATGAAGTCAGGAGTTCGAGACCAGCCTGGCCAACATGGTGAAACCCTGTCTCTACTAAAACTAAAAAATTAGCTGGCTGTGGTGGCACGCGCCTATAATCCCAGCTACTTGGGAGGTTGAGGCAGGAGAATCGCATGAACCCGGGAGGCGGAGGTTGCGGTGTTCTGAGATCTTGCCATTGCACTCCAGCCTGGGCTACAGAGCGAGACTCCATCTCAAAAAAAAAAAAAAAAAAAAAAAAAGATTTCCGGAAGTTGACTCTGTGTTAAAAAGGGTTATGGGAATTTAAAATCTCAGTACAAAATAGACAATCGTGATGGTTAGCTTGAAATCTTTTAGGTTTAAGTAAGGATGTTTGGGAGAGTGGTTAATTCAAGACGTATAAACCCACATTGATAGCTCACCTTGTGCCTGTGGTATTTAATTGCAAAATATAATGGTATAAACATTACTCTTCAAAGGTTCAAAAATCATACTAGTTAGGAAATACTGTGAACAAAGCTATGATAGTTAAAGCAAATGTAGAAATCTGTTTTTGAAAATAGTGTTTGTTTTAAAAATATAAACTGCTTGTGGTAAGAAAATAAGGTGTTCAGCTGGGCGCGGTGGCTCACGCCTGTAATCCCAGCACTTTGGGAGGCCAAGACGGGCGGATCACGAGGTCAGGAAGTTGAGACCATCCTGGCTAACACAGTGAAACCCCGTCTCTACTAAAAATACAAAAAATTAGCCGGACATTGTGGTGGGCGCCTGTAGTCCCAGCTACTCGGGAGGCTGAGGCAGGAGAATGGCATGAACCCGGGAGGTGGAGCTTGCAGTGAGCCGAGATCATGCCATGGCACTCCAGCCTGGGTGACAGAGCGAGACTCCGTTTCAAAAAAAAAGAAAATAAGGTGTTCATGGGGAAGTAAAAGTAAAGAAAAAAGTGAAAAACCATGAACAAATTTAAAGTTTCTCTGGTCAGCAGATAGGTGATGTTCTGTATATTTTGATGTATTTTTTCAAGCTTTGTACCTGAGTTTATCAATTTATAAATATTTCTATATGATTTCTTTCACTCTACCCAATTCATTCTTAAATTATCTTCCCTGGACAGACAGCATTAACATTTCACCTAGGGAACTGTTGGAATGTAGTCTCAAGCCTCCCTGCAGAACTGCTGAATGAGGAACAATAGTGGTGAGGCCCAGCCACCCGGAATCCTCCAGTATTCAGATATATCTGAAAGCTTGAGAACCACTATTTTTTTTTTTTTTTTTTTTTTTACAACTCTCAACATCATGAATGTGCCTTCCTCAGGAATCTTTTTAAAAACTTCTTTTCTCCTTTTTATACAGACATGTTCAAATCTCTTCTACCGTTTTTCTTGTTTTGTTTTGTTTTGTTTTTGGAGATGGAGTTTCGTTCTTGTTGCCCAGGCTGGAATGCAATGGCGTAATCTTGGCTCACTGTAACCTCTGCCTCCCAGGTTCAAGTGATTCTCCTGCCTCAGCCTCCTGGCTGAGATTACAGGCTTGCGCCACCATGCCCACCTAATTTTGTATTTTAGTAGAGACAGGGCTTCACCATATTGGCCAGGCTGGTCTTGAACTCCTGACCTCGGGTGATATACCTGCCTCAGCCTCCCAAAGTGCTGGGATTACAAGCATGAGCCGCCACTCCTTGCCAGATCTTTTCTACTTTTAACAAAGACGAGGAAACTTCCTCTCCCCTAACATAAAGTCTCACCTGAATCCAGCTTTTTCCTCTTAAAACTTAGAGATGACAGCTAAGCTTTTTGAAATTATACCTACCCCGGCCGGGCGCGGTGGCTCAAGCCTGTAATCCCAGCACTTTGGGAGGCCGAGGCGGGTGGATCACGAGGTCAGGAGATCGAGACTATCCTGGCTAACATGTTGAAACCCCGTCTCTACTAAAAATACAAAAAACTAGCCGGGCGTGGTGGCGGGCGCCTGTAGTCCCAGCTACTTGGGAGGCTGAGGCGGGAGAATGGTGTGAACCCGGGAGGCGGAGTTTGCAGTGAGCCGAGATCACGCCACTGCACTCCAGCCTGGGAGACACAGCGAGACTCCGTCTCAAAAAAAAAAAAAAAAAAAAAAAAAAGAAATTATACCTACCCCTCATGTAAGCAAAAAATAAATCATTAAAACCAAACAGAATATGAGGGGTGGATTCCAAAATAGGATACAAAAATACAACAAATTAACCTAATTGTCTTACAAATGAATAACATCATTACATGGAAAGGGGATAGGGAAGAAAACAAGGAACCTAAATAACTGGAAAATAGTATCTTGACTGGATATCATAATACTAATGATAAGAACCATACATAAATTCTGTAAGCTAGTTAGGCGTATGGGCTAGTAGTTGTGAAACTTCTTCGTGTGTATACTTTTTACATGAACAGATTAGTACACACAGCCTTTTGTATCTGTGGGTTCTACATCTATGGATTCAGCCAACTGTGGATTGATAATATCTGGGGAAAAAATTGTGTATATACTAACATGAACAGACTTTTTTAAGTTGTCATTCTCTCTCTGTTTTTTTTTTTTTTGAGATGGAGTCTTGCTCTGTCGCCCAGGCTGGAGTGCAGTGGCGCAATCTCGGCTCACTGCAAGCTCCAGCTCCCCGGTTCACACCTTTCTTCTGCCTCAGCCTCCCAAGTAGCTGGGACTATAGGTGCCTGCCACCACGCCCGGCTAATTTTTTGTATTTTTAGTAGAGATGGGGTTTCACCATTTTAGCCAGGATGATCTTGAACTCCTGACCTCATGGTCCTCCCGCCTCAGCCTCCCAAAGTGCTGGGATTACAGGCGTGAGCCACTGCGCCCAGCTAACTTACCATTCTCTAAACAGTGCAGTATAACAACTATTTACATAGCCTTTACATTGTATTGTGTATTATAAGTAATCTAGAGATGCTTTTCAGTGTGTAGGAGGACTTTTTTTACTTGTTATTCTCTGTAAACAGTACAGTATAGCGCTGCAGTGTAAAGTTTACATAGTCTTTACATTGTATTAGGTATTATAAGTAGAGATGCTTTTAAGTGTGTAGGAGGATATGCATAGGTTATATGTGAATACTACACCGTATGTCAGGGACTTAAGCATCAGTGGATTCTGGTATCTGGGAGTGGTTCTGGAACCAATCCCCTGCACATACCAAGGTATGGCTGTATATTGTGGATAATGAGACTCAGGTTTCTCATTATTAGAGAAAGATGAACGGCTAACGTTAAAATCTTGTGTGAGTGTGATTTGAATCAGACATATAAACTCTGTGGTGTTTAATATTGACAAATACATGCAGAAATGTAGACGTGTGTTTATGTATGGGTTAATATGTATACATATACTGTATTTTATTTTTAATTAAAAAAAATTATTTAAGAGACAAGGTCTTGTCCTGTCACTCAGGCTGAAGTGCAGTGTCTCAGTCATAGCTGACTGTAACCTCAAACTCCTGACCTCAAACAATTCTGCTTCAGCCTCCCAAGTAGCTGGGACTTTAGGTGTGCGCCACCACACCCAGCTAATTTTTTAATTTTTATTTTTTTGTAGAGATGGGATTATGCTGTGTTGCTTAGGCTGGTATCAAACTCCTGGCCTCAAGTGATCCTTCCCGCCTCAGCACTGATACTACAGGCATGTGCCACCATGCCTGCCCCTTGTGCTGTGTTTTGTGACTTTTTCTACCGAGAGGCCCTAGAAGCTTCGGTAACAATGAACATAGCTGGTGCCTTGATCTTTAATAATAATTGTTACAGACAAACTTTTTTGATGGACGCCAAAGTTGGTGGGCGGAAACTTGAGAAACAGCGTTTTTGCATAGCCTCAAATTTGTATTACGTACAAATGGAAAAAATATTAAAGTGGAGAAACCCAGTAGACACCACCATAACCTAACACTAAATTTCGTATCACCTGTAATAAGACAGTTGACATCAGGAGCCCCTTGATACGATTCACTGAAGGGGATATAACATTATTTCTGTGATATTCTTGCCAGATATGTATAATCATTCCAGTCATGAGAAAATATCAGACAAACCCAAATTTAAGGACATTCTACAAAATAATCATCAGTTCTCTTTAATAGTGTCAGGTTCATGAAAGATAGAAAGACTGAACTGTTACAGACTGGTGGAGACTAAGGAGAAATAACAACTAAATGCAATGTGGGATTCTGGATAAGTTCTTGGAACAGAAGAAAGGTGTTAGTGGGCCTGTAGTCCCAGCTCCCTAGGAGGCTGAGGTGGGCGGATTGCTTGAACCCAGGAGTTCTGAGCTGCAATGCACTGTGTCGATTGGATGTCTGCATTACGTTTGGCACCAATTTGGTGACCTTCTGGGAGCAGGGGACTTCCAGGTTACCTCAGGAGGGGTGAACCGGCCCAGGTCAGAAATGGAGTAGGTAAAAACTCCCGTGCTGATTAGTAGTGGGGTAGTGCGTGTGAATAGCCACTATACTCCAGCCTGGGAAACACAGCAAGACCCTGTCTCGTAAAACAAATAAACACAAACAAAGAAAAAACATGGTAAGGCCCTGTTTCTTTAAAAAAAAAAAAAAAAAGAATAGTGGGGAAAGTGGTGAAATTTTAATAATGTCTGTAGTTAATTATGATATTGTGCCAATATTCATTCCTGGTTTTCATAATATTTTATTGTGGTTATACAAGGGGTTAATATTAGGGAAGCTCGTGAGGCACATAGAGGATAGGTTGCTGATTTAATCATAGGCCGAGATATGGAATGCTTGTTGCAGATGTGGTAATTTTTTATTGCATGAGTTTTTTTTGTTATGTTATCTCAGTATACAAGGGCATCAGATTCAATTTAAAATTCAATTAACTGAAAATAATATGAGGTGATCATTTGATGAGTAACCTTTATGTTTGGCTAAATTCTAGTAAATACAGGCAGTGATAAATCTGTTACAGTCTTAGTTTTGCCTGGTGGCTGGGGAGTCTCTTTTGAAATTAGCTATAAGAATCTTCATTTAAGAAGTGTGAACAACTTGCCTTAAAATTGAGTAGTTTTTGGCCGGGTACAGTGGCTCATGCCTGTAATCCCAGCACTATGGGAGGCCGAGACGGGCGGATCACAAGGTCAGGAGATTGAGACCATCCTGGCTAACACAGTGAAACCCCGTCTCTACTAAAAATACAAAAAATTAGCTGGACGTGGTGGCAGCACCTGTAGTCCCAGCTGCTCGGGAGGCTGAGGCAGGAGAATGGCATGAACCTGGGAGGCAGAGCTTGCAGTGAGCTGAGATCGCGCCACTGCACTCCAGCCTGGGTGACAGAGAAGACTCCGTCTCAAAAATAAAAAAAAATTTTTTGAGTAGTTTTGCAGTATGTATAAAGCAAAGAAAAAAAGATTATGTCTAGGAACTCATATATATTTGCAAGATGGAGCAAATCAAGAAAATTGTCACAAACTGGAGAGATTTATCTGGCTGAGGCTGCTACCAAGCAAGATAGCTTTATTTGTTAAGAAGCCAAATAATCTGAGCTCTGCCTTTGTGTTTTACCTTAGTTGGAAGATAGAAAAATTGGCCTAAGACAGTACATTTTGAGAGAAATTTATTTGGAGTTCACAAGTTTCTGGTTTTACTTTCAATGCTATAAATAAATTATTTAGTTTTTTATAGGTAACTTAATTCTTCAGAGGTTGTGGCAGGTACTGAAGGAAGACCAGGATGAAGGACTTACATGAACTGGTTCAGCCTGTGACTTGACCACTTAGTAGTTATTCCTTTGTTTTGTTCATTCACTTATTCCTTCATTCCTTCTCTCTCCACCCATTTACTCACCTACCCACTTCCTTTTTTTTTGTTTTTTTGAGACAGGAGTTCCGTTCTTGTCGCCTAGGCTGGAGTGCATTGGCGCGATCTCGGCTCACTGCAACCTCTGTCTCTTGGGTTCAAGTGATTCTCCTGCCTCAGCCTCCCGAGTAGCTGGGATTACAGGCGCCCACCACCATGCCTGGCTAATTTTTGTATTTTTAGTAGAGACGTGGTTTTACCATGTTGGCCAAGGTAGTCTCAAACCCTTGACCTATGATGATCAGCCCGCCTTGTCCTCCCAAAGTGCTGGGATTACAAGCGTGAGCCACTGCATCTGGCCCCACTTCCTTCCTTCCTTTTCTTTTTTTTTTTTTCGAGGTGGAGTCTCGCTCTGTGGCTCAGGCTGGAGTGCAGTGGTGCGATCTCAGCTCACGGCAGCCTCCGCTTCCCAGGTTCAAGCGATTCTCCTTCCTCAGCCTCCTGAGTAGCTGGAATTACAGGCGCACACTACCACGCCCGGCTAATTTTTGTATTATTATTATTATTATTATTATTATTTTTTTTTTTTTTGAGAAGGAATCTTGCTCTGTTGCCCAGGCTGGAGTGCAGTGGCACAATCTTGGCTCATTGTAACCTCGGCCTCCCAGGTTCAAGAGATTCTCCTGACTTAGCCTCCCAAGTAGCTGGGATTATAGGTGCCTGCCACCACACCAGGCTAATTTTTGTATTTTTAGTAGAGACAGAGTTTCACCATGTTTGCCAGGCTCGTCTCGAACTCCTCACCTCAGGTGATCCGCCTGCCTTGGCCTCCCAAAGTGCTGGGATTACAGGCGTGAGCCAGCGCGCCTGGCCCCCACTTCCTTTCTTAAGTCATATAGCAAATTATTATAAAGCCCTTCTTATGTCTTAGGCTCTGTGTTGGATGTGGAGCCATAGTGCCAAATAATAACAGCAAGGAGGTTTTATCCAGTAGGAATCTTTCAGAATCCTGCAAAAATATTTGAGACCTGTAAATAATTAATGGACCTCAAAATAAAACAAATTTTAAAATTGAAATTTTTTTTAGTTTTCAATTAAATGTAACTTGAAGGATGTTAAAATTTGTCGTAATTATTAGTTCTTCTCTCCTTAGTAGTTCCATTTGTGAATATAACCTAGGAAGTAATCCTTGACCTGAAGAGGTAATTCATATAATTATAAAGGTGGTCATTAAAGCATTTGTGGAGTAGAAATAATTGAAAGCAAACATATATGGACAACAGGATTGCTTCCATCTGCTGTCATTAAATTTAGATTATAGATCATCTGTGTGGTATAATCACAAGGTCAATGCTCCTGTTCCTCCAATCATTTCCAATGTGGTATAATCTTTTTCATACCCTCTTCTATGATTATAAAAATGATTCTTATTTTTTAGACAGAATCTCACTCTGTCACCCAGAATGGAGTGCAGTGGTGTGATCACGGCTCCCACAGTCTCAACTTCTGGACCTCAAGTGATCTTCCCACCCTAGCCTCCCTAGTAGCAGGGACTACAAACCGGTGCCACCATGCCTGTCATATATATATATATATACACACACATACTTTTTTTTTTTTTTTGAAACGGAGCCTTGCTCTGTCACCCAGGCTGGAGTGCAGTGGCATGATCTCAGCTCACTGGAACCTCCGCCTCCCAGGTTCTGGTGATTCTCCTACCTCAGCCTCCTGAGTAGCTGGGATTACAGGCATGCGCTGCCGTGCCCAGCAAATTTTTGTATTTTTAAGTAGAGACAGGGTTTCACCATGTTGCCAGGCTAGTCTTGAACTCCTGACCTCAGGTGATCCGCCTGCCTCAGCCTCCCAAAGTGCTGGGATTACGGGTGTGAGCCACCGCACCGGACCAAACATTTTTCTATGTATCCTTATTCATTCAAGTGGCAGTCTGATGTGAATCCATTTGTTGGCAAAGGTTGATCTGAACTCCTGTTATGTAAAACCTTTATTATCTCCAGAGTGTGAATGTTTTATCTTACTGCAGAAATATTAATGTGGATGATTGTGGGATGCTGCCCCAGATCCCACTAAGCATATAAGTAGTATTAGTATATTATTAGTATAGTGACCCTTTTTGTAAGTAGCATTAGTATGAGTATATTGACCCTTTTTAAAATGAGTAAAACTGAATTTCAGCACATTTGGCCTTACTGGATCTTCCCATCCCCACACATACCCATGAATGTGAAGTATTTTCTTCACAGTAAAATGTATGAAATGTGTTAATATCCAGGAAAAGGATTCACCAATTTACTTAAAGATTATTTTTAAGGATTATACTAAGAGTTATATTTTAGAGGCAAGACAACAATCTTAAAATAGTCCAGATTTTGCTTGAAATCCCTTAGGAACATTTTTGTTCATGTGGCCTGACGTGAAGTTCTGACTTTTTTTGTCTGGCAGAAGAAATCACCGTATCTTTTTTTTTTCTTCTTCTTTTTTTATACGGAGTCTCGCTCTGTCGCCCAGGCTGGAGTTCAGTGGCGTGAACTCGGCTCACTGCAAGCTCCGCCTCCCGGGCTCACGCCATTCTCCTGCCTCAGCCTCTGGAGTAGCTGGGACTACAGGCGCCCACTACCACGCCCGGCTAATTTTTTTGTATTTTCGGTACAGACGGGGTTTCACCGTGTTAGCCAGGATGGTCTCGATCTCCTGACCTCGTGATCCGCCTACCTCGGCCTCCTAAAGTGCTGGGATTACAGGCGTGAGCCACCACGCTCGGCCATCACCATATCTTTTAATTAGTGGACTCAGATTTAGCAGGAGTGTTGTGCAACAAACAAGAACAAGGTATTTTGAAATTTGAGAAGTGGCAATTCTAAATGTAGGAAAAGTATGTTATAAGAGAAACGTACTGGAAAACGAGACCTAATAAAGGGGTATCAGCTTTATACAGCCTTCACCATTTAAATTACTGTTACAGTTTTATTGGTGGGTGGGCATACATGTTGAGCATCCATTATGGGAAATGTTTAACACCAGAAGAAGTATTTTGGATTTTTTCACATTTTCAGTATTTGCATTGTGTTTACCAGGTGAGCATCCTAAATCTGAAATGCTCCAGTGAGCATTTTTTTAAACATCATATTGGCTATAAAGAAGTTCCAGCCGGGGCGTGGGGGTTCACGCCTGTAATCCCAGCACTTTGGGAGGTTGAGGCAGGCAGACCACTTGAGCCCAGGAGTTTAAGACCAGTCTGGGCAACATGGCAAGACCCTGTCTCTAGAAAAGTACAAAAAATTATCTGGGCATAGTGGCGCGTGCCTGTAGTCCCAGCTACTTGGGAAGCTAAAGTTGGAGGATTGCTTGAGCCTGGGAGGTCAAGGCTGCAGTGAGCCGAGCTGAGATTGGGACACTACACTCCAGCATGGGTGACAGAATAAGACCCTGTCTCAGAAAAACGCCAAAAATCCAGATTTTGGAGCATTTCATATTTAGAAAATTCAGAAATGCTTTCAGATTTTTGGATTAGGGAAACTCTACCTGTGTATATTTGAATTTGCATTGGTTTAAATGCCAATATAATGTGAGTCTGTTACTTCAGTATTACTATATAGGTTTTTCCTCTTAATCATTTATAACTTCATTACTGATTTAATCGTAATCCTGCTATATGTAGATAGTGATTCTCCTTTGAAGACACCTGTAGTGCAGGGATCAGCAAACTTCTGAAACTATATATTAACTATTTCAGGCTTTGTAGGTTACATTGCCTCTGTCTCAGCTACTCACTGCTTTAGCCCCAAAGTAACTATAGACAGTAATGTAAATGTTTATGCTATAACACTTCATTTCTAAAAACAGATTATGGGCTGACACCTGCTTCAGGGGATTTCTTTTAGTGGGTTGATGAAAATGGGGAGAGAGGAGTTGGTAAGGCTTCCTTTTGGAAATAGGACTTTTGTCTAGGCATTGAGGTTTTTTGAGGTGGCTTATCTCTGGATATGTTCTGAGTGCCTTTAAGAACTGTGCAATGTCAGTGATAGATCAGTAGATCTCACTTTTTCCCTTTTTTTTTTTTTTGAGACAGGGTCTCACTGTTGCCCAGTCTGGAGTGCAGTGGGGCAATCTCCGCTCACTGCAACCTCTGCCTCCTGAGTTTAACCTATTCTGGTGCCTCAGCCTCTTGGGTAGCTGGGATTATAACACACCTGGCTAAGTTTTGTATTTTTCATAGAGATGGGGTTTCACCATGTTGGCCAGGCAGGTTTTGAATTCCCGACCTCAGGTGATCTACTCGCCCCAACCTCTCAAAGTGCCGGGATTACAGGTGTGAGCCACCATGGCTGGCTGAGATTTTTTCCTTTTTATAGTAAGAGAGTACATGTTTCAGCTTTTTTTTTGACTCTCAATTTCTTTTTTTTTTTTTTTTTTTGAGACGGAGTCTCACGCTGTTGCCCAGGCTGGAGTGCAGTGGCGCGATCTCGGCTCACTGCAAGCTCCGCCTCCTGGGTTCACGCCATTCTCCTGCCTCAGCCTCCTGAGTAGCTAGGACTACAGGCGCCCGCCACCGCGCCCGGCTAATTTTTTGTATTTTTAGTAGAGACGGGGTTTCACTGTGGTCTCGATCTCCTGACCTTGTGATCCGCCCGCCTCGGCCTCCCAAAGTGCTGGGATTACAGGCTTGAGCCACCGCGCCCGGCCTCAATTTCTTGAATATACACAATTAACTATCCTAGTTATGAATTTACTTTGTTTTTCTGGTTTACCTTAGCTAAGTTACTTTATGTCTTTGGCTTATTTGATTTATTAAAGGCTTGGAGCGACATAGAAGGAAGGTAAATTTAGGATGCTGTGACCAGTCGTGATTACAGGTGTGGCATAATGTGACTGCATAAATGATTTTATTTTACATGCAATAAAATGTCCAATGACAGCTCGCATGTCATGATGCTGATATTTTTATTTAAAACATTTTCAGACATGAGGAGGAGCATCGGCGGCGTGAGGAAGAAATGATCCGACACAGAGAGCAGGAGGAACTGAGGCGACAGCAAGAGGGCTTTAAGCCAAACTACATGGAAAATGTAAGTAAACTACTAGTTACTAAAATGATTTTACATTTTCAGGTTTATGATGTATATTTAGAATTCTTTAGATTTTGGTTTATACAGTGGTCTTTTCTCATCTTTCTAAATTTATGATGTTTGATAAATTAGTGATTTTCTTAACCTCTCATGGGTGGTAAAGTAAAATCAGTTTCTGAAGGTAATGTTTATGTTTTATGAAGTGGATGTCGTATTTTTTCCTATTATTTTAGTTGATCTTTAAAAAACATATGCTATTAAATTAGAAATCTTGATATATACATCATTTCCACTTGACTGATTTTCACCATATAGTAATATTGAAACATCTTTATTTTGGAAGATTTCAGACATGTACAAAAGGATTCTAGTGTATACTCATCATCAGCCATAACACTTATAAACTTATGGCCGATCTTTTACATCTTTAAGTATAACCACTTTATTTCCCAATTTATTTTATTTGAAATACCTGACTTCATATAATTTTATTATTTTCAGTATGTCTAAAAGATGAAGACTTTTTAAAAAAACCTTTATCATGTTTTAAAAATGGTCAGTTCTTTCATTTTAACTAATTAAAGCCCAGATTTGCACAGGTCTTAAATTATTTTTTTTTTTAAACATTTGATTTCTTTGAATTGGCTGATATATCCAGCCTCTTTTAGTCTAGGTTTTCTCTTTCTGTCTTTAATTTTTTAGTTACCTTTTTTTTTTTGAGCTGGAACCTTGCTCTGTCAACCAGGCTGGAGTGCAGTGGTGCAATATCAGCTCACTGCAACCTCTGCCTCCCAGGTTCAAGTAGTTCTCCTGCCTCAGTCTCCCAAGTAGCTGGGATTACAGGTGTGTGCCACCACACCTGGCTAATTTTTGTATTTTTAGTAGAGATGGGGTTTCGCTCTGTTGGCCAGGCTGGTCTCGAACTCTTGACCTCAAGTGATCTACCCACCTCAGCCTCCAAAAGTGCTGGGATTACAGGTGTAAACCGCTACGCCTGGCTGACATTTCTATAATAGATCATCTGTTGTTTCATAAGATTATGCTCACAGAAAAGCATTAGGTGACAATATACCTTCTTTTCTAGTAGCTTCTTAAAGTGTATATCGCATACTTGAAGCATCATGATAAAATTAATTTGCCTAGAGTGTAAGTTGGCAAGCTATAGCCTGGGACCACGGCCTGGTTTTTATTACTCCACCACAGAGATATTGATGGTGTTTATGTTTTTAAAGGGTTATTGCAAAAGAAAGAAGATTAGAAATGACTTGTGACCCACAGTAACTTAAAATATTTGCTTTCTGACCTTTTTATAATATCTGTGGAAACCTGGGCTGGAATCTTTATTTATTAATTTTTTCGTTTTAAAATTAGTATTTATGGTAGATAGACCTCAAAGTCACTATGCTCTTAACTTTTTGGAGTATCCATGTTTCAAATAGTATGTAAATGAGGTATGATAATTGGATAACACTGACTAGTGTTCTGTTAGTTTTTTTGTGATTAGAAATGATACGAATCTGCACAAGTTTTTCATTATTTTGGTGTCAGTTTTAATTGGTTCCAAGCTTCACAATGCTTCTTATTACTATAAAGTTAATCAGGTACTAAAAGCAATATGAGTGAAAGCTCTACCTATCTCAAATGTTTTGTGTTAATGGTAATATATTAATAGGAAAACATTGTAGAATGCATTGAGGCCATTCTGTCAGTTGTTCTTCATTTACTTTGAAAACTGTCTTTGGAGGAAATTGTTAAACAATTTTAATGCTGTGTGTGTGTGTGTGTTTTTTTTTTTTTTTTTTTTTTTTTTTTTAAGCTTTGAAATTAGGCCCTCTTATGTGCTTTCTCTTATTTCACTGTTCAGTTTAAAGGGAGGAATCAAATGGTAAGTGTTCAACTTGTCCAAGTAATGAGTAAAGTTGATTTTCTTCGTTAATTTTAAGATGCCACCTCTCTCTTCTTGTCTTCCTAATAGAAATAGTCCAACACAACTAAGATTTACAGGACTTTCAAGTATAAAATAAATACTGATTTACATATTTCATGTTTGAAATAATAATTTCATGTAACAAAGAATGAGGGAAAACACTTGTCATATCTGGTCATCTTTTTCTTTGTCAGCCTTCCACTTGACCATAATTTTATGACACATGGGAATATATTTTTAAGAATTTCAAGCATATAAGCCAGTACTTCATCAATATCAGTTGTCGTTTTTATTTCTTTATTTTTCCTTAGAAGACAAACTTTTTGATAATTGCTGTTGAAACTATAAATTAAACGACATTTTTTACTCATTTAGGATAGCATTCAACTGCCTTAAGAATTAATACATTTTTATAATATGTCTTAATTGCATTTAGGTTTGTCTTTACCATAATATAGAGTGTATTTGATTTTTTTTTCCAGGCAGTATTTACTAAGTGGAAATTTTCTACTTATCACAATTTTTGGACACATTAAAAGCGATTATTCTGGAAGCAATGAAAATTTTATAAGATTGGTTTTTATAATTGTCTTGTGATTGTTTTCATATTAGGTTACTCCATCACCTGTAGATTAAGTAGTTTAAACACTTCAGTACTTACCAGTCTTTATTTATGGGAAAAATTTGCATTGGAGTAAATGACAGATTTTAGTTCTAGCATTTTGTTGATGCAGTTTCTTGGAGTAAACATTGCTTCTTGGGAAAATGTTAATGTCATGAAAATATCCAAATGTCCATCTTATTTTAGCTTTAGTTGTTGTATCATGTAGTTATGAAATATTTGAGTTAGGAATATTGGGGTGATGTTTAAATTTTATGTTACTTGGTTTTAAAACCTGAGAAGTTTCTTTCTTTCTTTTTTTTTTTTTTAATTTATTTGTTGAGACAGAGTTTCGCTCTTATTGTTCAGGCTGGAGTGCAATGGGATGATCTCAGCTCACTGCAACCCCTGCCTCCTGGGTTCAAGCGACTCTCCTGCTTCAGCCTCCCGAGTAGCTGGGATTACAGGTGCCTGCCACCTTGCCCAGCTAATTTTTGTATTTTTGATAGAGATGGGTTTTCACCATGTTGACCAGGCTAGTCTTGAACTCCTGACCTCAGGTGGTCCGCCTGCCTTGGCCTCCCAAAGTGCTGGGATTACAGGCATCAGCCACCACGCCTGGCTGAGAAGTTTCTTTTTTTTGTATGGTACATATTAATGCTTGCGTCTTCAATAAAGAAAAGAGTAATTCCTCATACCCTTTTCAGTTTTCCTACATTCAACTAAATATATACCTGACTTGCTATTAAAGCTTATTAGTCCCATTTGACTAGTTGGGAATAGCCCTAAGTATTTCAACACAGTTTATTCAACACACATAATAAACTTGAAAATAAAGGTATGTTATATGCTAAGGCAACAGTTGGACTCAGTTGTATTTCTTTGCTTGTCAGAGGCATTCCATCGTAGCACCCGAGGGACTGTGAGGCCAGAAGGATTAAGAGAATGTTGGCAGAGGCTAACAGTATAGTGCTTCGTCCAAGGACAGGCAAAAAATGTTTTCTTTTTTCTTTTAGAGATGGGGTCTTGATATGTTGCCCAGGCTTGGCTCAAGCAGTCCTCCTTCCTCATCTTCCTGAGTGGCTGATACAACAAGCATACGCCACTGTGCCCAGCAGAACAGTGTTTTTGCAATGTCCATAATAAACACTCAAGGAGCTTTTTAAAAATGTGGGTTCCTAGATCATACTACTAATAATTGATTTGTTTTTTGATCCAGGTAGATTGTAATACATTGATCTTTGATCACCTTTTTTTGCTAATTCCAGTAGTTTTCAACCTTGCAGTATATTTGTGGAACTTAAGGAAAAATGCCTGAGATTCAGTCCACCAAGTATTTTGATTCAGTATGTCTAGGTTGGTACCAGGAGATCTACATGTTAAAGAAAACTCTACACCTTGCTTATTTCTTTCTGTTAGCAGAGATTCAAAACTACTGGCCTTGTATTGAAATGAGACGTATTGAAATGAAAATAGTTGAATTTTTTGTGGGTCCTGGGAGTGTTAGTGGAAGGCATGCTTGATGTAGTTCAACATGGCGTAAGATTTATATAGGACGAAATTTGTTTATTTATTGATGGTATCTTGCTGTGTTGCCCAGGCTGGAGTGCAGTGGCTATTGACAAGCGTGATTATAGCACACTACAGCCTCAAACTCCTAGGCTTAAGTGAATCTTCCTGCCTCAGCCTCCCAAGTAGCTGGGAGAGTAGGCATGCTGCTGTGCCCATCTTTCTTTGTTTTTTTCTCTTTTGATTGTGTCTCCCTATGTTACCCAGGCTGGTCTTGACGTCCTTGAGCTATCCTCCTGTCTCAGCCTCCTGAATAGTGAGACAATAGTTGCCTACCACTGCATATGGTTATATATCCGTCTTTAGAACACGGTTTAAACAATATGACATTCTACGTGAGTAGTTCCCTGCAGAATTTGGGTGTGGCAACCTTGATTTGGGCTTTCGGACTGTATGTGCAGGACATATTATCTCAAACTATGCATTAATTTTTCGTGCATAGTTGTAATACTTTTAATTGTCTCATCCAGACCAGGAGTTGACAGCCTAGAATAGACCAGGCTCAGTTCACATGCTGCCTATTTTTGTAATACTTGTTTTTGTTTGTTTTGTTTATGACTTCTTTGCCCTACAAAAACTGATGTGAGTAGTTGTGACACAACTATATGAGACTGTATTGAGACTACATGGCCTGCCAAGCCTAAAAAATATTTACATCTGGCCCTTTGCCTGAAATGTTTGCTGACCTCTGATTTAGAGCCAGTCTGAGAGTTGAAGGGAATCTATAAAAAGTGGCTCATGTTAACCAAACTCATAGAACTTGTGAAGAATAATGCAAATCTATTCATTTATATATTCTTTTCCAGTGTTTTTAGAAGGCTCACTAAGCACAGCACCTCATATTCCAGATCCAAGGATTCCTGAGGAATCCAAATTAATATTCAGAAGGTTCATTGGTAGTCATGGTTATAAACCAGAGCAAAAGTTATGGGAAGAAATGGTAAAGAGTCACAGCCTTGCAGCTGATACCTGGGATTTTAAAATCTTTTTTTTCCTTTTTGAGACGGAGTCTTGCTCTGTCTCCCAGGCTGGACTTCAGTGGTGCGATCTCGGCTCACTTGCAACCTCTGCCTCCCAGGGTCAAGTGTTTCTCCTGCCTCAGCCTCCCAGGTATCTGGGATTAGAGGCGTGCGCCACCACGACTGGCTAATTTTTTATTTTTTATTATTTATTTATTTATTTTTTTGAGGCGGAGTTTCACTCTTGTTGCCCAGGCTGGAGTGCAATGGCACGATCTCGGCTCACCGCAACCTCCGCCTCTCAGGTTCAAGCAATTCTCCTGCCTCAGCCTCGCTAGTAGCTGGGATTATAGGCATGTGCCACCACGCCCAGCTAATTTTGTATTTTTAGTAGAGTCGGGGTTTCTCCATGTTGGTCAGGCTGGTCTCGAACTCCTGACCTCAGGTGATCCACCCACCTCGGCCTCTCAAAGTGCTGGGATTACAGATGTGAGCCACCGTGCCTGGCCTTACTTTTTATTTTTAAGACTGAGTCTCGCTAGGCTGGAGTGCAGTGACACGATCTCGGCCCAGTCCAACCCCTGCCTCCGGGATTCAAGTGATACTCCTGCCTCAGCCTCCCAAATAGCTGGGACTACAGGCGCGTGCTGCCACACCCGGGTAATTTTTGTATATTTCCTAGAGATGAGGTTTCACCATGTTGGCCAGAATGGTCTCGATCTCTTGACCTCAGGTGATTTGCCCGCTTGGCCTCCCAAAGTGCTGGGATTACATGCGTGAGCCACCACACCAGGCCCATGCCCGGCAAAGTTTTATATTTTTAGTAGAGACGGGGTTTCACCATGTTGGTCGGGCTGGTCTCGAACTCCTGACCTCGTGACCTGACCGCCTCAGCCTCCCAGAGTGTTGGGATTAAAGGTGTGAGCCACCACACCCAGCCAAAATCCCTTTAGTTCTAGTCAGTAGAGGTATAAAGCACTCTTCTTTCAAATGTTAACCCCTCTTGATCAGTATTGTTGAATTTGGCCTGTTTCTTTAACCAGTCAGCCTCTTCTTGCCTCCTGCATGGGATTTTTGTTGTTTGTTTATCTATCATCTCTTGATTTAATCGGAACCTAACTTTCCCTTGATGTGTCATGTGTAAAACTGAAAAACAGAAACTATCCAGTTAAAAAAAAAAATTCCATTAATGTATGCTGTCAGAGAAGAGTGATCCCATTGTTATTTACTGATGAATAGGTACAATTTTATTTTCTGAAATGGTTTGTGAAGATTCCAGAGCAGAAGTTACAGTTTTGTGGTTTCCACATGGCCGTCCCTCTTTTTCTACAGTTTTTAAAGCTCTAATGAGTTATTTATGTTGCTTAAGAAGATTTGTTTATTGAAGTCTAAACTCCTGAAGCATTCAAACAAAAGACACATTTTACAAGGGATTTTGATGGCCTCTTCATTAACTTACGGAAATAACTAAAGAATTGTTTGCTGAAGGATTTGATGTCAGATTTAAGTGTGACCTGCTGGGCTGGTAGGCTTATTTCTGGTATAATGATGGCCTAGTCCCAGTGGTTTGGACATGTTGGTGAAAATCAAAATGGATAATAACAGACATTGCAATGGTCTCATATGTAATGTTCTAGTTGTGACTAGTTTCGGTTGTTGATGTTTTTACATATTCATTAAAATAATTTATTACAAGCCAAGGAATTTTCTCAATATTTGGCATGGTACATAGTTGTAACTTGACTTAGACTTTTGTGATCAAATAAAAACAAAAAGATATGTAAGTTTGTAATGTTTACACATATTCTTGGAATTGATTTGTAGGATTTTGCTGATTTGGGATATTTGGGTTGAAGGTATGTGTCAGTTTTAACCAGGTGTTGAGTTATTTGATCACTCCTCCAAAGGTTATTTAATAGTTTTAATAATATCTAATGATGCGTGGGAAACCATAGAATGTTTCATATAAAATGGGACAAATGAACATGGATACTATTAAAATACTTGCTACAATAGGCATGAAATGGGCTTTCTTAGGTGAACCAGGAGGTATGGTTAGCCTAATCATATGCTATGATTATTAGTATTGGTTTTCTGTGTTTTGTCATCATATTTGTTAATCTTTTTTGAATGACTACTTGGAAATGGTGACTGAATCTCTTATTCTGTGTACACACTTCGTCAGAGGACCCTTCATTGTATTGATTAACTTTTTTTTTGGTCTTACCTTCCGTTAGAGTTTCAGAGAGGTTCATAATCCAGAATAATTACCATGTTTTTCTTTTTTCCCTTTGGAGAGTATCTGTTCAGACTCAGGTCATGTATTTCTTCTGATTCCTCACCCTAGCTGTGATTCTTTTCATTAAAATAATTTAAAAGAAAAATTTTTTTTAAGGACGGAGTCTCGCTCTGTTGCCCAGGCTGGAGTGCAATGGTGTGATCTCGACTCACTCCAACCTCTGCCTCCTGGGTTCAAGTGATTCTTGTGCCTCAGCCTTCCAAGTAGCTGAGATTACAGGTGAGTGCCACTACATCCGGCTAATATTTGTATTTTTGTAGAGATGGGGTTCCAGGCTGATCTTGAACTCCTTACCTCAAGTGATCCACCTGCCTTGGCCTCCCAAAGTGCTGGGATTACAGGTGTGAGCCACTACCCCGGTCCTTTTTATGTTTAATATAGTTTATTCTTAATACTTCCCAAGTTGTATTCTAATTTTGTTCTGACTTTGTGTTCTCTGAATTTTTCGAGGTCACAAATTCTATGTCATGTTATAGTTACTGAGATGTAAACTGAGAGAATTAAGGAGCTGTTTGAAGTCTTGTTTTTCCAATGCCAGTGCAGCTCAGTTATGGTTTTCGGTTTGTATGGATCACCAGACAATGGCATTTATTGAATATTAATGCCTCAGATATTACACAGTTGGTACTTTGGAAAACATGGGTGGCACTGAGGTACAACTGCTGATAACATTTTTATAGACTTCATACGTGATTAAATAATGAAGAGTAATTTTTAAAAGCAGCCAAAGAAACCATTTTTTTTGTGCTTGGTTTTCAACACACCTAACTTTTTACTTCAGAGTATTAGACTTACAGGACGACTGGGATGTTACCATTTTGGAAGAAAAATTTGGTCACTGTTTCCTGTATTTAGAACATAGTGCTGAGCACTGTAGAGGATACAAAGGATGTTAGAGGATTTTAGGTGCTGAGTACTTATACGGAGTAATGTTAAAAGAAACAGCTCAAACGTTCTGAGAGTTTACAAAATGAAATTCTTTACTGAGGGTGTCTAGCTTGTCATTAAATAGTCTAGGCACTATTGTGGTACTTTTGTGTGTGTGTGTGTGTGTGTGTTTATAAAATGATGTGATTTATTTATTATTCCTGCTGTGTTGTAGGAATACCTCATGTCTTTTCATTTGAAATGGTAAGTTCTTGTAATAATTTTTGGTTCAGAACGGTAAGATTTCTTAGCTAATGTTAACTCTTGTTTGAGCAATCAGAGAAGAGGAGAGTCAAGACCGGCAAATAGATGTGGTTAACTAATGTAAACATATCTTGTGCATTGTCTACTATATAATACAACTAATAATAATTTTAATTATTAGTTTGAATTAGTGACGGAAGATCCTCGGAAGGCATAAAAATTTAACTTTTTGCTTCTGCTTTGTGACTTGTTTAATGTATTTGGAGCCACCTTACAGTGCTTGTTCTGTATAGTGACAATAAATTATGTTTTAGGCTAGTCAGTATCTACGATCTTCTGTACTTCATATTGAGGATAGTATCTGTAGTATCATGTAAAATGTTAGAACTTTATACTAAAACTAAAAAATTATAATGTCTATTTATGTTCAGTATTAAGGTACCAACTAGTGAGAAGTAGGCTGTAGGAACTCTGGTTTGTAAGTATCTTCTGCTGATGAGATACAGTTATATGAGTTAGATTTGCTTATTTGAGTTAGATTGATAATTATTATAATTACAAACTTTCAAAGACTTTTACAATTTAAGGTAACTGAAAGTTTATGGGTAAGTTTACTTCTTTTCTGAATGGTATCTTACACTACATTGTGCACTATGTCAAACCCTGGCTTTTCTGGTTGTAATTTACCATGGTTTTCTTAAGATAACTTCTTCATTTGGTTTATTATTGTTTTTTCTATATTTGGTTTTAACCAATTGATTTGATTGTTACAGTAGTTTATTTTATAATGGCAAATTTTAAATAACTTTGATTTTTATTTTGGTACCACTTAAATGTGTAAAAAATGACTATGTATTTGAATCTGTAGCTTTGAGTTACCTACTTAGAAGAAAATATGTATTAACTTATCACGATTTCAAGGCCTCTGGTAAATTACTAAGATGATTTATCTAATGCCTAATACCACAAACAGAAGCGGATACTCTCCTGTATAAAATGTGTACTGAGCTCATACGTTGGCCTTCTGTGCCTTGTCTTCCTCTGTTCTGCTTTTTTCTGTTGATGGGACCAGTTTGGAATTGCTGCTTGCGCAGTTTATATTTGTTTTTTTCTTTGACCTTTCATACCTTGACCTGGCCAGTTATGATAGTTTTACTTTGGTAAGGAAATGCACTGGATAAGAAAGAGGTTTTGGATCAAGAAATGCAAACCAGTCACCAGCATTAAGTGAGCTTTGGTAAGATTTTATTGCTAGTATTGTTTGTCTTACAGCTGATATCTTTGCTCTTTTTTTTTTTTTTTTTTTTTAGGAGTTCTGGGTAAAATAACTAAATTTGAAGAATAAATATTATTAATCAATTTTAAGTTGTAAAAGCGCCTCTTCAGAGAGAGTTTACAATGACAGTTGAAACTGGTAATCTTGAAAATACTCTCAGGTGTTTGCATTATAAATGCATTATAATGTATTATAAATAAAATTCTTAGGAGCAATGTTGTGCACCAGCTACTTGGGAGGCTGAGGTGGGAGGATCAATTGAGCTTAGAAATTCGAGGCCAGCTTGGGCAACATTGTGAGAGGCCCGTCTCTTAAAATCTCAGCCGAATAGAAGCTTCTTTAACAATTAATTTATGTAAAATACTTATTTCCTTCTGTCCCTTGATGTATGCTAGATTGTGTTTACATTTAATTGATCTTCGGTTATAATGCCACCCTATATATTAAAAAGCAGCCATTAATTTTTCTACACATTCAGTTGAATTTGACAGTAATATCAGAGCAATCTATTCACTCAATTACCTGAACGAGGCTTTCAAAATACATTGTTGAATGTATTTGGTTTAAGAGGCACATGTCAAGTTAATGAACACAGTAAGTTTCCCTACTTCTATTTGTCGCCTCTATTTCTGATTTAGTATTTAACAAGTAACAACTACTTTTTGTTTCGTGACTAAACCTTGCAGTATAAATTAAGATGTAATTACGTGGGTGCAGTGGCATGATTGTAGTCCCAGCTACTTGAGAGCCTGAGGCAGGAGGATCAGTTGAGCCCAGTGAGTATAAGTCCAGCCTGGGCAACATAGTGAGACTCATCTTTATTTATTATTTATTTTTAATGTAATTGATTATTCAAAAGGATTCATTTTAAAGTTTCAATATTTTAGTAGTCTTTTTCAAAAGAGCTTTAGGTCCACAGCAAGATTGAGTGGAAGGTACAGAGATTGCCTGTGTACCCCATGCCACATACATCATCTCCTGCTATCAAAATGTTTTACTGGAATGATATATCTATAAAAATTGCTGAAGCTACATTGACACGTTCTTACCAGCCGAAGTCTATAGTTTACCTTTAGATTTGCTCTGGGTGTCCATTCTGAGGGTTTTGACAAATCTATGACATGAACCTATCATTCTAGTATCATACAGAGTATTTTCACCTCCTTAAAAATCTTCTGTGTTCTTCTTTATCCCTTCCACCTACCCCTTGGCAACCATTGATCCTTCTATCTCCATAGTTTAGTTTTTTTCCAGAACGTCATATAGTTGGAATCATCCAGTATATAGCCTCTTCAGATTGGCTTCCAGTCACCTGGCAATATGCATTTCAGTTTCCTCTATGTCTTTTCATGGGTCGATAGCTCATTTCTTTTTAGCGCTGAATAATATTGTGGTTGTACCACAGTTCACCCATTCACGTACGGACAGACATCTTGGTTGCTTCCAGGTTTTAGCAATTATGAATCAAGCTGCTATAAACATTCCTTTGTAGGTTTTTATGTAGACATAAGTTTACACCTCCTTTGGGTAAAAAGCAAAGAGTGATATTGCTGTATCAGATGGTAAGAGTATATTTAATTTTATCAGAAACTGCCAGCCTGTCTTGCAAAATGGTTACACCTGTTTGTATTGCCTTCAGCAGTACGTTAAAGTTCTGGTTGTGTCACATCTTTGCCAGCATTTGTTTTGTCAGTGTTTCGGATCGTCACCATTCTAGTAGGTTTTGTAGTACTATCTCATTTTAATTTGCAGTTCCATCAATGTAGTTTGCAATTCTGTCAATAACATACGATGTAAAGTTTCATTTAAACAATCATATAACTGAGGAATATTTTCCCAAATATTCATGTGTGAAGGTATTTAGGAATGCATGTATTGAGGGGAGAAAACCCACCTTTGGGTATATATATATAAAGAGATTGTCTTATATTTTTTAAACTACCTCTCACTAACTAGCAGCGAATAATTCAGTGTATTGGAAATTAATTGCCTGAATTTAAAATGTTAAGTTTTCCAAGCATTCACTATTGATTAAGTTGGAAAGTTTACATGCTATTGAGTTGTATCAATAGAAATGTATATTTTTTTCTTTTCATTTTAAAACATTTAAAAAGTTTTTTGAGTGAGGTCTCATTCTGTCACCCAGACTGGAGTGCAGTGACGCAATCATAGGTCACCGTACCTCTAATTCCTGACCTCAGGGGATCCTCCTGCCTTGGTCACCCAAAACCCTGAGATTATAGGCACTGGACACCATGCCTGACCCTTATTTACTTTTTTTTTTTTTTTTAAAGTGGCATCTCCCTCTGTTGCCCACGCTGGAGTGCAGTGGCGGAACTCAGAGACTCCATCTCCTGAGTTCAAGTGATTCTCCTGCCTCAGCCTTACAAGTAGCTGGGACTACAGGGGTGCACCACCACACCCGACTGATTTTTTTTTTTTTTGAGATGGAGTCTTACTCTGTCGCCCAGGCTGGAGTGCAGTGGCACGATCTTGGCTCACTGCAGTCTGCACCTTCTGGGTTCAAGCGATTCTCCTGCCTGAGGCTCCTGAGGAGCTGGGACTACAGGCACCCGCCACAACACCTGGCTAATTTTTTGTGTTTTTAATAGAGATGGGGTTTCACCATGTTGATCAGGCTGGTCTTGAACTGCTGACCTCAGGTAATCTGCCTGCCTCAGCCTCCCAAAGTGCTGGGATTACAGTCATGAGCCACTATGCTTGGCCTTAAGTTTTTGTAATTTTAGTATTTGCGGGGTTTCACCATGTTGGCCAGGCTGATCTCCTGACCTCAAGTGATCTGCCCACCTCAGCCTTCGAAAGTGCTGGGATTACAGGTGTGAGCCACCACATCCGGCCCAGTTTACTTTTATTAGAAAAGATTAATTTGCCGATGTACATCTTTCAATATCTTAATACTTTTTTCATGAGTTAATACTTTCTTGGCAGAGAGGCCTAATCTCTTGAGGTTTTTAAAAATACCCATGAATATTTCATGTAAGTGATTTTTGCTTCATTCTTTGTGTCTACAATTTGTAATATTTCTGGCTCCTAACTTTTTTTTTTTTTTTTTGAGATGGAGTCTCGTTCTGTCGCCAGGCTTTTCATAGAGATGGGGTTTCACCATCTTGGCCAGGCCGATCTCGAACCCCTGACCTCAGGTGATCTGCCTGCCTCAGCCTCCGAAAGTGCCGGGGTTACAGAAGTGAGCCACCGCGCTTGGCCAACAGTTCTTATTTAGTCTTTCTCATGAAAATTTAACTGGTTATAACTTTACTCTTTTATGTAACCTTCTCTAGTGAAGGAAAAGGTAATAGTATATAGTTTGCTCACACTAAAATACTTTCAATTGCTGAATATAATTTTTTTTTAGAGAATTTATTTTTAGGAATATTTAGATATTCCTAATTGATTAAAAAGGCTGAATCCTGTTACTTGTCAGAACTTACTATATTTTTCTCTAGAATTATATATTTTTTAGTGGATTTAAATGTTCTACATTGTTTTAGCATTTTCTTTTTTTGAGGCATAGAACCTAAATAGCATGTGGTGATTCCTAGACCATTCTTAAAGCTTCTTTTGAGATAAACATGAGAGGTCTTTATCAATAAAGAATTTTGACTGTGACCTAAAAAAGAATATTGACTGTGCCCATTAAGATTGCATTCTCTCAAACAAGAGTTTATATTGATAAAGTGTTAGATGAATACCTCTTGTCATTGATCAATCAATGTTATTCCAGTTGACGCAGTTAAAGCAGTTTTTATTTAGTTCAGTGAGTGTATCTCCCAGGTTTAGGTGGTCATACTACACTTTAGCTTTACCTGAGTACTGTGTTAAGTCATTCCTTTAAATTAGGTTATTGGTAATATACATACACACACAAAATATACATGTTGAGTATCCCTTATCTAAAATGTTTGGGACTAGAAGTGTATTGGAATTTGGATTTTTTTGGATTTTGAAACGTTTGTATATTACATAATGAGATATCTTGGAGATTAGACCCAGATCTAAATACGAAATTCACTTATGTTTCATATATGTCTTATATACATAGCCTGAAGGTAACTTCATAGAATTTAAATTTTTTTTTTTTTTTTTTTGAAGCAGAGTCTCGCTCTGTCACCCAGGCTGGAGCGCAGAGGCACGATCTTGGCTCGCTGCAAGCTCCGCCCCCCGGGTTCCCGCCATTCTCCTGCCTCAGCCTCCCGAGTACCTGGGACCACAGGTGCCTTCCACCACGCCCGGCTAGTTTTTTGCATTTTTAGTAGAGACGGGGTTTCACCGTGTTAGCCAGGATGGTCTTGATCTTTTGACCTCATGATCCATCTGCCTCGGCCTCCCAAAGTGCTGGGATTATGCGTCCGCCCAAAAATTTTTTTTAAGAGACAGTGTCTCACTGTGTTCCACAGGCTGGTCTTGAATTCCTGGGCTCGAGCAATTCTTGCATCTCAGCCTTCCTGAGTGCTGGGGTTATAGGCATGAACCACTATACCTGGCTCAGTAGAATATTTTAAGTAATTTTGTGCATGAAAGTTTTGCCTACATTTTGACTTAAACCCATCACATGAGGTCAAGTATGGAATCTTCCACTTTGGGCATTGTGTTGGTGTTGAAAACATTTTGGATTTTGGAGCATTTGGGGTTTTGGATGGTTATGCTCACCTTGTGTCTTGATAGCCCAAGTATTAAATATTAAAGGAAAAATATCCATGTTCTGCACAAAAAGTGTCATGTGCCAGTAGTGGCATGTTTACCACATTTTGGAAAATATTTGTTAGGTTAATTTACCTTACTCAGTGCAATCTTTCTGTTTTATATTTTCGTGAAAGAAGACTGACTGGGACTTTAAAAATAGTGCTTCTCAAACATTTTGGCTTCCATATTTCTTTAATTTTCCATATCACTAGGAAAAACTATTGAGACCTCCAAAGTGCTGCTGAAGGAATACATCAATATTTACCATGTTATAAGCCAAAGCGCGTTTTAAAGAAAATGTTACAGAATTAAGAGTCACTTTCTTGTACATTTTTGCAAATGCCTTTAATGTTCCCTTCAGTGCAGTGGGAAGAATGGTATTGTTTTATGTTTTGTAAATTGTTTTGCTCTATGAGAAATGGTCGGCTTCCCACATTTGCTTTTGCATTCCATCTATTGCAGAAAGCTTTTTAATTAAAATGCGTCAAAGAAGACCTGACTTTATACGGAGAAGTGATAAGGGAGGAGTATGTTAATAACCTTTAAAGATAATTGTGGATTTTTTTGATACTACTGTAAAACTTAAAAGTACTCTTAACATTGAAATTAATTGGACTGGCTGGGCATGGTGGCTCACACCTGTAATCCTAGCACTTTGGGAGGTTGAGGCAGGTGGATCAGTTGAGCTCAGGAGTTCAAGACCATCCTGAGCAACATGGTAAAACCCCATTTCTACAAAAAACACAAAAATTATCTGGGTGTGATGGTATGTGCCTATAGTTCTGCACTCTGGAGGCTGAAGCAGGAGGATCGCTTGAATCGGAGGCAGAGGCTGCATGAGTTGAGATCACACCATTGCACCCCAGCCTGGGCAGCAGAGTGAGACTCTGTCTCAAAAGAAAAAAAAAAAGAAAAAGGAATCCATTGGGCTGCTTTGAATTTTGAATGGCTCTTTTACCCATGCATGATTTTGTAGTGTCATGTACCAATCAGAAGAAAAATACTGATGCATTGACCTAAGCAGATTATCCAAATGCTAATGTGTTTATTTTACAAAATTAAAAAGAAGTTACATGTCTTCATATTGATCTCATAGAAAATGCTGGCCAAATACTCAAGCCGGTAATTATAGGTGTCTCATATAAAAATCTTATTCCATGAAAAAAGTATTTCATTCAGCATGTAACCCAATCATGAATGCTTTTTCTTAAAATAACCATCCTGCTTCAGAATGCAGCAGATGTACTTTGTGGACAAATCCTGTTTTATTGTGAAGAACATGAAAAAAGCATGTACCCATGGATAGAGATTTAATAAAATTAACTTTTACTGCTTCCTCCAGGTATTCATAGTTTAAAAATTGAAAATACAATTTTATCTATGTGTCAAATGCAGTGGTTATTAGTAAAAATTGGGCCCAGATCTCTTGGCTTGTGCTAAAGTGCTGGGACTTTTCCCAGTCATTACTTTTGTACCATTGAATGTAGTAAATGTTGACACAGAGAAAAGTCTGATGATATATTATAACTAACTATATCTTAGTGCTAGGAAAACATGAAATATTTATGACTGCACTTCCTGAGTCTTGGGGACTCTTAGAACTCCATGACCTACACGTTAAGAACGCTGCGATGATGGAATGCTCTTTTGACATGTGGTTCTGGGAATTAGTCATACTTTGCCTCCTTTTTGGTCATCTGTTAATTTAAGTACACTTGCATTCCAAGCTTTCAGGAATACATATGTATAATTCTTTTTCATGGAAAGGCATACAGTCTTATAAGTACTGCAAAGATAAGTTAAAATCTCGCCTTTTATTAGGCTTCGCCTGTTGGAATTATTATTTTTTTTTTTTGGCTGTCTGGGACATGGAGATATGTTGGAATTTTTGAAGAATGAAAGTATCTTGTGAATGTCAAAAATTTTGTAACTCTTTTTTAGTAGAATCGTATAGGCTAGCTCAGCCACTTAGTATCCGTATTACCTTGACTAAGTTATTCAACTTGGTGCCTCAGTTTCATTATGTCTAAAATCAGGTAACAGTAGGCCTACTTCATAGAGTTGAATCAATAATGTAAAACTGAGTTTTCATCATAGCTTTATTTTAGCACACTGCAGTCTTTTGAGATGTTGGTTACAAATAATTTGTTTTGGCTTAAACCACAACTCTTAACTTTTTGTAATGTAATAAAACATTATTTAAATTTGTAAAAATATCACATATACACACTGGTTCTAACTTAAATTCTAATTTGAAGTGTTATTAAAAGTCATTCATGGAAGGAAGGGTGTTGTGTATTGCTTGTTGGATGGGCACACATTTGGGAATTTCTTCAAGTGATTCTTACTAATATTTGATAGATTTAGTGATAGTGAAGAATGCTGTATTTTATTTTACAAAATCATCTTAATATAATCTCTACCTCTTTTGTATTTTACTAGAAGTTTGTAGCAGTGGGTTTCTAGAAAGTAACAGCCTGAAGACATGACTGGGAAACTGAAAATTTCTTTTGCCCCTTCTAAAATAGTTACAAAATGATGTCATCAAATTACACTCTTTTTTTTTAAGAGCAAAGCTGTGTAAAATAGTATTCAGTAATCATCTTTAAGATATTGTCAACATTACTAAATACAAGTGTGTATATATATATTTAGTGAAAAATGCTGTAATGTGCCTCATGAATTGGTATTTTATTTATTTATTTTTTAATTGGTATTTTAATACAGTAATATGCTATAGTAGCCTGGAGTATTCTAAGATACTCTGATTATCTCATTTAGAGAAAAGTGTTTTAGAACTTGTACCGATTTATAATATACCACCAGAAGGGGAATGTTCGTGTTTAATAGTTGACTTAAAACCATAGTTATTTTCGGTACATTGATACATTTCCCATGAAATTTTTTTAGTGACAATGGATTTAATAATAAAAGAAGGGGCCGGGCGCAGTGACTCACGCCTGTAATCCCAGCACTTTGGGAGGCTGAGACGGGCGGATCACGAGGTCAGGAGATCGAGACCATCCTGGCTAACACGGTGAAACCCCGTCTCTACTAAAAATACAAAAAAATTAGCCGGGCCCACGCCCGGCTGCGCCTGTAGTCCCAGCTACTCAGGAGGCTGAGGCAGGAGAATGGCGTGAACCCGAGAGGCATAGTTTCCAGTGAGCCGAGATTGAGCCACTGCACTCCTGTCTGGGCGACAGAGCGAGACTCCGTCTCAAAACAAACAATAATAGTAAAAGAAGGTACTTTGTGAATAATAAAGCTCACACTATTCTAGAAAGTTATTCTAGAAAGTGATACATAAAGCTGAGAATATAAAGAGACAGTAAAAAAGATTGTTTATGCCCTTTTTTCCTGCCAGTGAATCACAGGCCAATAGTTAAGCTATTAGGGTATATAAGGGGTAATTGAAATCTCAAGCAGTGAGACTGTAAATAATTTCCCTATATTAGTGGTTAGATATTGAATTCCTAACCTTTTATAGTGAAGACAAATTCAAAAGTAAAAATATAAATTGAACTCCTGTCCTGTCCTCCCCGAAAGTCATGATTATGAAATCCATATATTTTACTCGATGGTGCAGGTGTGTAACCAGCTTCTCAACAACAGAAGATCTACTATATTTGCTTGTTACAGATACGTATCTAGATACTATAGATACTATTTTTATAGCTAGAAGATTTTGGGTGTGTTGAAGCATTCTTCACTTTTATCAGTAGGTTCTGAGAACCTATCAGTAGTTTCTAAGTAGTGATAAGGAAATGGCAGTTTGATTTGGTCTACTGAAAGTAGTGATAAACATAATCTTTATTTTAAAATAGTTTTCTAAATGTAATGCTTGATCAGTAGCCAATTTTATATCACAGTCTAGCTTTTTTTTTTTTTTTTTTTTTTTTGAGACAGAGTTTTGCTCTTGTTGCCCAGGCTGGAGTGCAATAGTGCAAGTTTGGTTCACTGCAACCCCTGCCTCCTGGGTTCAAGCGATTCTTCTGCCGCAGCCTCTTGAGGAGGTAGGATTATAGGCATGTGCCACTACTGCCCAGCTAATTTTTTTGTTTTATTAGTAGAGACAGGGTTTCTGTTTTTCTTTTTTTTGAGACGGAGTCTCACCTTGTTGCCTAGGCTGGAGTGCAGTGGTGCAATCTCGGCTCACTGCAACCTCTGCCTCCTGGGTTCACGCCATTCTCCTGCCTCAGCCTCCCGAATAGTTGGGACTACAGGCACCCGCCACCACGCCTGACTAATTTTTTTGTATTTTTAGTAGAAACGGGGTTTCACCGTGTTTACCAGGCTGGTCTTGAACTCCTGACCTCAGGTGATCTGCCTGCCTCAGCCTCCCAGAGTGTTGGGATTACAGGCGTGAGCCACTGCACCCCACCTCAGTCTAGCTTTTTTTGCAGGTCAGTAATAGTATCCATTAATGGTCACAACTGTTACAATGAGAAATTTATTTTTAGGAAAGTTAAAACATGGCTTTTAGGGTTGGGCGTGGTGATTCACGCTTGTAATCCCAGCACGTTGCGAGCGTGAGGCAGGAGGATTGCTTGAGCCCAGGAGTTAGATACCAGCCTTGTCGACATAGTGAGACCCTATCTCTATAAAAAAAAATCAAAAAATTCGCCAGGCATGATGGTGCATGCTTGTCGTCCCATCTATTAGGGAAACCGAGGCAGGAGGATCCCTTGAGCCCAGGAGTTCGAGACTGCAGTGAGCTATGATGACGCCACTGCATTGCAGCCAGGGCAACAGAGCGAGGGTCTCTGAAAAAAAAAATTAAAAAAGAAGGTTTTAGAAAGGCTGGCATTTAAATGTTCTAAATAATGTGAAAAAGCATTTTTATCTCTTCATGATGGTGTTTTTGTTGTACCGTAGCTTCATTCATTAAGATTGCCTTTGGACATCTCTGTTTAAGTTGGGCAGTTTTTTTAAGGAGCCACTTGTGGCTTAATGGCAATTATGTTTCCATCATAGGCTTTTATTTTATTTCCAGCTTTATAGGTGCTTTTCAACAGTATTTTGTATTATCAAATGGAACTTTAAATGAACATTTAGATTTTAATAAGATTGCTTTTTCGAAAGTACAGTAATTATGCTTTCTTTAAACATTTCTGCAATTGTCTCATAATGGAATGTTTTTCATGATTGCTACATTTAACAAAGTTTTCTGTGATTGGAAATGGTCATCAAGTCAAAGTGAAAATTGCAATTTTCGTATATTATCTTGAGTAATTTCACTTAGAGATTTCATTGAAGTTAATTCTATGTCACTATTGTTGGTAAATGAAGAGCTTTTAGGAAGCAGTTTCTGTAGTGAAATTTCAAATGTTTTGAATATTTCTGTTTTATAGTTAACTGTGTAATACTTTCATTCAGGTTTTCAAATAAAATTACTGCACAGTTAAAGGAAAGCAGTGTTATGTTGAGCTTTCAGTAATTGCTTGTGTGGGCTTTCTGTAGTCCCTAGATGGAATAATGCTTGAGTAGATAAATAAAAATACATGAATGAATTATAATTTAGGCAATGAAGATTGTAACCTTATTTTTAGCATAATTCCCTAAAGCTGTTTGTGTTATATATTTGAATACATTGCAATATGAAGTTGGTAACAGTCATTTCTATTTTAAGACTTCAGTGACCTGGGAGGAGAAAATAATTGGCTTTGGTGGTTATTATTACTAGATTTTCCTTTGCTTGGAATGTAGGCATGTATCTTTCATCTGTTGGAATAAAAACATTAATCTGTGGTATGTTTTATATAATCTGATTCATTAGTAATCTAATCTTGCAATATAAACTGGGTGCATTAAGTGTTTGTAGTATATTAAGCCTGGGAGACTGAAGTTTCTTTTCAGCATTCTTATTAAGTATATGATGATGGAAATTTTTCAAAATTTTTAATGAAAAATGATGTCCCAATTCACTCTTTTCTTTTTGATTTTAGATGGGAAATGTAAAGTCATAAGATCGATAGGTTGACTGTGACAACTATGTTTACTTACAGAGAGAACAGGAAATGAGAATGGGTGATATGGGTCCCCGTGGAGCAATAAACATGGGAGGTAGGGATTTGAAGCAAAAGGCTTTTGTAACTTATAATTTTTGGGGGGACTGTTTATGCTGTTTGTGGTATATTCTTATATCAGTAAGAAACTAAAATACGGAACCAACATTTCTAAAGGTGAAATCTCTTACATCCATTAAACTGGAATACCATACAATTATATTAAAAATATATGCTTGGGAAGAAAATTCTCATTTTGTTTTTGTTTGAAGGCTGAAAGATGTGTTATATATTCATAGGCTTAATGAAAGAAACATATAAACCAGGTTGTAATACAGCCTGAAAGTAGTTTAGTCATTACATTGTGTAATACAGCTCTGTCTTTGCAGTTTTAAAATCAAATTATATTCCTTCTAATTGGCTTTTTGTTTGTTTGTTTTGTTTTTTGAGGCAGGACCTCACTGTGTTGCCCAGGCTGGAGTATAGTGGTGCAATCTCAGCTCGCTGAAACCTCTACCTCCTGGGCTCAGGTGGTCCTTCCATCTTACCAAGTCGCTGGGACTACAGGCACGCGCCACCATGCCTGGCTTATTTTTTGTGTTTTTAGTAGAGACAGGATTTCACCATGTTGCCCAGGCTGGTCTTGAACTCCGGGGCTCAAGCAGTTTACCCGCGTTAGCTTCCCAAAGTGCTGATATTACAGGCATGAGCCACCTGGCCTGTCCTAATTGGACACTGGAAATGGATAGTTTCTGAGCAGGAAATTGATAGGTCCTGAGTGTGTTTTTAGGCTTTTAGAGAGCGTTTTATATACATTTCTATCTTAAACTAGCTTTTTGTGTAACTTTAAACCTGTTTTCCTTCACTCTAATGAATATTGAAGTTTTTTCTTTTAACCTACAGTGTTGTGCACAGAAGTGCACTCAGTCTTTGTAGACTATGACTCATCAGGGGAATTACGTGTGTCGCCAATGCATGTTTTAGAGTTAACCAAGTTTTTAAGAAAGTATATTAGCAACTTTAGTATGGATTTGCTCGTATAGCCAAGTTGCAAGGGAAATAATGCCAAGTAAATAACTTAAAGGACAAACAAAAGCATGCCTTACTAAATTTCATAGGCCTTACTAAATTTGAAATTTGAAATGTCATACATTTAAAAGTTGGGTAAGGAATTAAATTTTATGAAATGAATTGTCCCGCAAAAGCTGTCCCACATTTAATTGTCCCACAAAAGCTGTTATGAAGCTAAAAATCTTTATATAACTTAAATGTACATATTGTTTTAAAGATTACACTACCATGGCAAACAATATACTTAACATGCACACCCATTTACAAAATCAAGTATGTTCTTAGCATATATAGTCTATCAAATGAAACTTAAGTCATGTGTGAAATGAACATTTTCCATGGTAAGCTTTTTTTCTTAAACTTCTATTGCCAGTGTTTCAGTACTACTAATCAGATAATGTAGAGTCATATATTGCTGTTTACTTGGTCACTTTTTACCAATGAGTAGTTAGTAAATATCTCTGGTATATGCAGGAAGCAAGAAACATGGCCCTTGCCCATAAAGAACTTAATTGTGAAATTACTGCAGTGGATAACGTGAAATAATTAATGAACCGAGAGCGTCTGCATTCTAAATTAAGAAGCATAATTGAGTATAGTGATGTCCAAGTGGTCCAATGTTCATATCTTTTTTTTAGAGTAAATGCTGGGATGGTATATAATACAATCCATGTAATTTTAAGGATTTTAGGAATAAGATTATTATATATTATACATGGCAGTTTAAAAGGCTGTTCTTATTAGAGTGACATTAACATCAGAGCTAAACTTTAAAATAGTATAAAACTTAAAACCATTTCTGATGGCACAGAGATACTCTGCAATTTTATCAGAAGAAATATAAGAATATGCCTTTAGAGTCCTTATTTAGTTAGGAATTGAAGATAACTTAAAATTTTTGTGACATTTTATTCACCAGAGGACCTATTTACATTTTAGCACTTACTCTCCTAAAGTCCAGTTTATCTAATTTTCTCTTCAGTCTTCATTCAGTGTGAGACTTCATCATAATGGTTTTCTAGAGCTATTAATCATTATCATCCAGTTGGGTTGTTGAGAAGTTAAAACTGTCATAACTCATCAAGTTACATTGATGGAAAGTGGCAGCAGATTTTCTGGTGTATCACTAGTGTGTATAACCAAGTGAAACATACCTTATAATGCTACCTTTCTAGTAACCAGATAATGCTAACATTTCTTAGATCTTTAAATTTATTTATAGCTCTGTGGTGGAAGATGTGAGTACTAAAAGTAAAACTCTAAGTTAACTACTGTGAGTTGGAAATATTATTTTTGATTTTTTTATACCCATAGTTGTGTAGTTATTTTTGAACCCACCATTGTAAAATTACATTCTATTAAAGAGAAAGAGAGGAAAAAGAAACTAAATTTGTTTTCTGGGGGATAATTGAGGTAAGATGCCTCTTAGATACTGTTCTTATACTCTCTTCATTTCTAGTTGTAGAAATTATTAAAAATAGCTATTTAGGGCTATAGTGAGGGAGTGGAAATACTCTTGGATAAAGTCTGTTTATTGGCAAGAGCATTTGGGGATGAAAGAAATAATTCCTTCCTATGAATTTGCTAGGTTTCTGGGGATTGGATTTGAAGGCAGAAGTACGATGCCAGGGGCTGGTAGGGACTCAGCCATGTGGAGATTTCAGCTTCATTATAGTGTATATTTGAGAAATTGAGTTTTTATTGTCAGAAAATTGACCTGTGTAATGAAATACTAAAGAAAACCCTGAATTAGAATGGCTTTGTTATAAATTTTTAATGATAAGCAAGCAATAACACTTAAAAGGGAAAAAATTTTTCATAGAAAATGCCTAAAAATATGTTGTATCTGAGGTCATCATATATGTAGTATTAGAGTGCAAACACTGTTTAAATTAATATGAGATAGGTGGATTTTTTTTAATGAAAAAACTTGAAATATTATCAGATTGTCCCCATTTGTGGAATTTAAGCTTGTCAGAAAGATCCAGATAGCTATATTAATATTTTATCTGTATTTGGTTGCGGTTGCTTTTAAAAATACGTTTTGTTATAAGTCATTTCAGTTTTTTTCTTTAGATTCCATATTTCAAAATAAAAAATTAAAAAAAAGAGTACCTCCTGTAATTTAGCAAGGTATTCCATCAACTCAGGGAGGAAAAAAAAAAACTAAGATGAGAGGCTAGTTATAATGATCTTTATTTATATATTGCAGAAAATGATTTCCTCTCTAGCAACTTAGCATAATTTACATGCTAATATTTTTAGCCATGGGTTAAAAAAAAATTAAGTGGTTTTGTAAGTGCTAATCCTTTGTTACTCATTTAAACTGGTAAAATATAGTCCCCTTTGTTAGGGATTATTTGGTTTAAAAGCCTACTATAACAAATAATACTGATGTCTCAAAGCTTGCAAACTGTTAAGAGTCTCAAATGCCCTAAAATGATTGATAGTTTCCTTCTTGATTTTATGTACGTTTGGCTTGGGGATGAAAATTCTAATTCTAGAGTGTAGGTAATGCTGTATTACAGAGTAGATAATGCATACCCCATTCTCAAGGAGTGAAAATAATTTTGATAACAGTCTTGGTATATAGATTGCATAAATATTGTTAAATTTTTAATGTTTACTAAACTAAGATAGGACAGCTCTAAGTATAGATTGTTTTACATAGATGCGTTTAGCCCAGCACCTGCTGGTAACCAAGGTCCTCCTCCAATGATGGGTATGAATATGAACAACAGAGCAACTATACCTGGCCCACCAATGGGTCCTGGTCCTGCCATGGGACCAGAAGGAGCCGCAAATATGGGAACTCCAATGATGCCAGATAATGGATCAGTGGTAATGTATCATAAACATTATTTTGATTATATTCAGTAATGTACACTTCTGCATCAAGGATAGCTTCACACTTAATATAATTTGGTATCATTTCTTTTGGCAGCCATTGAAAAAGAAAATTTTGTGACATCATATGTTGATTTATTACAGATAGTTTTTTTTTTTTTCTTTTTTTTTGAGACAGAGTCTCGCACTGTTGCCCAGGCTGGTGTGCAGTGGCACGATCTTGGCTTGCTGCAACCTCCGCCTCCCACAAACAATTCTCCTGCCTCAGCCTCCCAAGTAGTGGACGCTACAGGCATGCGCCACCACGCCTGGCTAATTTTTGTATTTTTAGTAGAGACAGGGTCTCCCTATGTTGGCCAGGCTGGTCTCAAACTCTTGACCTCGTGATCCACCCACCTCGGCCTCCCAACGTGCTGGGATTACAGGCGTGAGGCACCGCATCCGGCTGAGATAGTTTTTAAGTAGTCCAAGAATTAGGATTACTGTCTGTGGCATGCTGTGGTACCTCAGTATATAGCAAATGCATATGTTAATTACAGTTTTTTTCTGTGCTTTTAATTTGTATCCATCATTTACCAGCATTCTAATGTTCAAGTATTTTATGATGGTGTTCTTTTCCTGTGTGGACTCTTTATGCTTGATGGGGACAAAAGTCCAATATGTATGAACACACAGTTTTCAGTAAATATTTTTGTTAAAAATATTACCTGTCATGATTTATTGCAAGGAATTTAGTTATAAAATAACATTAAAGTTTTTCTGTATTTCTAAACCACTATTGTGGCATTCTTTTCACAGAATTTTAAATTACATTTAATAAATTTAAAGTAGACAGTTTTTTGTCTTGATCTGAGAGTGTGAAGATATCTTTGTGTGGATTAAATACTATGAAAACAAGGTTTTTCTGTTGTAATTTTTATTATATTTAAATATATTGATAGCAGGAATGATACCTTTTATCCTTTCCATTAAAGTCTATCACTGTATAAATGGGACTTTATACAGGCAAACTGTTTTCTCAGTTAGTGTTTGTTAATGCTTGTTCTGAATAACGTTTTGAAAGGGAAGTTGTTTGGTTATCTATTTTGAAAAGACAGTTTAGTTTTGAAACTACTATATGAAATCTTGAGGCGCCCATGCTGCTAAGAAAGAAAAAGCACTGCCATTTAGACTCAGACCGGTCACCAATTGTAAATCCATCGTGATGAGAGATGTTAAAAGCAATGCATTGTATGTCTTAGATTTGAATGCAGCGTTTATCATTATTCTATTTGCTTCAAATGTAGTCTTTTAAGAATGTGGAGAAATAGGACGTGCTGGCAGTTGGATTTTTAAAATGATAGTTTATACAGGGAGATAAAGAGGCAGTGCACGGCTACTATGAACAGATGGCGCTTAACACAGTGATTGCATTTATTTCCTTCAGTAGAGGCTTTATTTTGTAGTAATATGTTTGAAAGCTAGTAAAAACTTACACTACTTTGGTTAAGTTTTTGTGTGGCATATAATCAATAGAAACATAGAAGTAACATTAACTGTCCCATTTTTTTATTGTCTCCCTGAAATTGTAAATTTTATTTAAATATCACCCTTGGTGTTTTTTGCACTGACATTTTACTGCTACACTTTAGGGAGTTCTGTCCAACCTTTGAGATTAATATGTATGATTATTGTGAAGTTTTTCAAAATGCTTAATTCATATGTTTAGTTGTGCTTATTAGTGCATGTTATTACATTAATTTTTAAAACTATTTTCCCAATGATAATATTTCAAGGAAAACACTCTCAGAAGTTTCTATACTGAAATCATAATTCTTTGTGTATGTTTGTATTAGTGCTTTCTATCTTCAAGGAATTGATGTAAAGATTTTTTTAGAATGTTTACTTTTAAAAAACAACGTGATGCTGCTCCCCAGTTTTATTTCTCTGATTTTTTTTGAAAAAGTATTTTTTTTACATGGCATAGTTTCATGCAAGATAAACTTTTGAAAAAAGGAATAAGAGCTTTATTATAATATTGTTTAGGCTTAAGATTACATTTGCTTCTGTCACGAAATCAGTTCTTTGTTCTTGAAATTGGGGCATAGCATTAGCAATATGTAAATCTTCAGATGCTGCATTTTTTTAAAAAAAACATAGTAACTAATTAAATTGCTCCTTTCTTCCTTCTATGTGTGATCCTGATTCTGCTGGACTTTCTGCCGAACTTCATGACACCACCACTTGGGATTTTGCCAATTTTTCTTGTCACTTATATTTGGCGTGTTCCAAATGGACTTCATATTCTGTTCCTTATTGTGTGGTATCATAGCACAATGACAGATTTCCTCAAGGACCGCCATCTCAGATGGGTTCACCTATGGGGAGTAGAACAGGTTCTGAAACCCCTCAAGCACCAATGAGTGGTGTAGGTCCTGTGAGTGGTGGTCCTGGTGGCTTTGGTAGAGGAAGTCAAGGGGGCAACTTTGAAGGCCCTAATAAGCGTCGTAGATATTAAACATTCGTTCATTCCTGGCTATCTAGAAAAAAAAGTCAGTGGTATGCCTTTATACTTTTACCTGTTACCTGGAAGAAATGGTTTTATTGTTAATGTATGTAGACTTAAAAGTTTTTTTTTTTTTGTAACACTTGAGGTTTTGTAATTTTCTTTATTCATGAGCTTTGTAGATTAGAATGGTAATGATGCTCATCATTTTGAATGTTGAAATGTGTTTGTGACTTTAGCTAAATATAAGTATTCCATAGTACTGTGAAATCTATGTAGTTACTTAATCTCAATAAAGAAATCATTTTGGATAATTTAAAACTGTTATTAGTGGTATTCTCTTATGGTCTTACTAAACTTTGCTGTAACAGTAATGCTTTGGTTGCTTTAACTAATCCTAGTCGTTAAAAATGAAAATGATTTTGCTTTTTAATTTGTGCAAGTAGCACTGAAGATAGAAGCTTAATTAATGAAAGCTAATGTTAATAAGGGGTAGATAGAGTAGTATATGTGGGGGTGGGAGGGTATGGGAGTTTAATTTGTATAAACACTGATGTTCTGTGAAATCGGAATTTCCACCTACATTTCATATATATTCTGAATATTCAGGTATTCTGAGACAGATTATTAAGGATATCTTTGTCCTGTGCTGATTTTTCCAAATAAATCTTTTCATCTTGAAAAAAACTGTTTGAAGGCAAATCTCTTTTGCTTATAAAAAATAATATCTAGTTTTAAACATATCTGCCATTATTTATTTGGTTTCAATATCTAGACCTTACCTCAATTATTATCATACAGTTAGTGTTAAACATTCTTTAAAATAAAACAATACTGTTGGGTTGGCTGTTAAGTGAGGATTTGCTGTGTGATTTGTGGTGAATTAGGCATTTCTTGAGAATGTAGGTTTCTAGAAGTATTAAAAGATGGCTTGACTCTGCAGTGTTGTAAATATTTCCCTAAAGTTTGGACATTTCTCCAGTCAAACTTGTCTGGTGGGTTCGAACCGTTTGTCTCCAAGGAGCGGCAGTGTTTTGTTTTTTTTTTTTAATTGTTTGTTCATGTTTTTCAAGATAATGCTGAGACATCAAAGGAGTACAGTTCAAGAGGTGATTTTAAAAAGCAGATAATTACTTGAGAATGGCTAGAGTCATTGGAATCTGAATAGCTCCCTTTACTATCAAATACCTATTTTGATTTTCAGTACTAGGGAGAAACTGATTTTATCACATTATAATGTTTATTGCAAAACAAAGTCGTAACTGTATTTAAAAATTTGTATGTTGGTCATGTTTATTTAAAATTACATTTAAGGAATAATATATGACTCATACCACAAATCTAATTCATCAGACACTGATCATAGCATAGCTGTTTCTCATAAAACATCACAATGGTTTGCTATATCATGCTTTCAGCACCTTTCTGAAACATAGTATGCTATTTTAAAATAAACAGTATGTAAATAGTGGTGTCTGTTTTGCTGGAAGGTATAGTTTGGAAAGAAACCATTTAAATTTTGCATAAAAGCAGTTGGTTGTAAAGCGTAATTGATGCATTCTTTTATACTAATTAAAATTTTCGTAGGTACTCTTTCATGTTCTATTATTTTCATGTTCTATTATTAGAACTGTTTTCTAAAATTTACAGTATTCACAGGCTTTTGTTTTTGACAGTTCTTTAAAAACATGATATGCTGATTGTAAAATAATAGTCAAAGACTATTCTCATGTTTCTCATAAGTATGAGGTGATGGAGAATGGGATTTGCTTTAATTTGTGACATTAATTGGGATATGGGGAGTTTTAACATTGATTACAGTTTTTCAGTGATATCTGTTGCACTTAAATCTACATTTCCCGTCATCTATATTTTATCCATATAATTCTCAGGTAATTTTTAGCATTGTATTTCACTTCAAAGCTGAAATATGATTGGGAGAAACTTGATCCTTTGATGTTATACCAAGCTACCTTTGGCCAAGGCTGTGAAATTCTGTATGATTCATTCAAGAACATTTGAAGGCCAGTGCACAAAAAGATGTCTTAATCTCCTGAACATCCTAGTGTCCAGGCTCAACTCTGGCACCAAGAACAGAGTCCTACACAACTTTTTCCCGGCATCAAGAAAATCCTTGTTCCGGCTTTACCAAGTTTACCCTGGGAGCAGTCAGCTTCTGAGTGACAGTCAAGTGGAGCGTCTCTGAACTCCTAGTTATTCCGTGCTTTTAGTGTTTTTGTATAGTTCAACTTTGTGGCTGGTTCAGTAAATTTTTTTTTCTTGTGAATTAGTATACCAAGGAAGATTTTTGAATATCATCTGCTTAAAAGTGGTAGATACAAAAATAAAGAGGAAATTCAGTAGTGTTAGCTTTCTAAGTAAGTGTGAAGTTGTCATATATGCTATCATATTTTTTTCAAAGAAGTAATATGAAACAATTTTAATATATAACAATGTTATGGTAGTTTGTGTCATGATTTGAAGTACTGAGTTTAAAGTCTTCAGGACTTAATGTTTCATGTGCTACTTGTAATTAGTATGTATAAAATAAAGGAACACTTGTTTTCCTAATAGTTTTATTCTAGTACTATATGTTGTTGGAATTTCCCCCATTTTTGTTTATTTTGTAAATAAAAGCATTTTTTTTCTTGACAGATGTAGATTTTAAAAAACTGATTCACTTGTGTTTTTGCAAAATTAAATTTGCTATTTTTCCTAAAGGTTTTTTTTTTTAAATTTTTCTGTGTAAAATCAGTGCTGAGCACTCAGTGAAAGAGATTGAATATTTTTATCCCTGAAATATCAGTAATATTAGGGGAAGAATATCTGCTTTAGCTGGAATTGCCATTTAATAAAATAGGAATTATCAACAAGGATAGTTACTGAAACTTTGGCTCTTGTTTTTCAAACACTAGTTGAAATAATACTTTTACAGTTTGTTCAGAAACATGCTTGTAGAATATTTCAGTAACTTGGTGCTTATATGTAGAGTCTCTAATAATTGTTAAATAGCAATGTGAATGATTAGTAGCCAATAATTAGTAAAGGGGGGTTAGGTTGATAATTACAACATAGATTCTGAATGAGAAAAAGGACATATACATGATTGAAATCAAGTAAGTTTTGTGAAAGGATGTGATCACATTATGTTAAAAGCTTTAAAAAAAGGGTTGAGATTTAGTGTCAGATGGTACTAGTCAAAAATAAATGGGTCACATCATTTTGAAAAAAATGGAGGAAGTTTCCTGGGGAGTAAGGTAGTATTTAAGTGTTTTCTCTAGGTGTTCAGAGTTTTGTTACAACATCTAATGTGTTAAAATATATTCCTGAGGTGTCAAGAGGATAGCAGTGATATAAAAAGTCAGACTTCTTATTTTCAAGAATAAGACAGTAAACACCCATATACGTATCTTCTAATTCAACGATTGTTTGTGTTTTCCTGTGTTGGTAGATATTTGTAGGCATGGACTTTTTGGGGGGATGGCAAACTACTTCAAAGTAAGTAGCAGGCTTGATGTTATTTCTCCCCTAAATGTTTCAACACATACCTCCTAAAAACAACATTTTTAGGTGAATTTCATACTGATGAAGATTCATTTCCTGAAATCAAAGAGTCCACCTCTTAAGTTATGTAGCCCAGTATGGAAATATTTCATTCTAAGCAAATCATATGATTCAATGAATAGGGAGTAGTCTTATACTTTACAAGAGCATTTTGTTTCCAGCAGCTTTCATTACTGAATTTTAAAAATTAAAATCATTTTTCTCTATTCGCTTTACATGTTTTTCTAGTGGTGTAAAATGAAGTATGTCGACCGTTTCCTAAGTGAGTATCCATCAGTTAATTTATGGACTGTTACTCTGGGGAAATAATGCAAAAAATGCGGGAAAAAGTTATAGTGTCTCATGTTTAAAATCTGGATTTTTCTAAATATCAAAAGCTGAGATGAACCTGGGCAGTTGTAGTGAGACTTTGTCTCTACAAAAAATAAAAAAATTAAAAAAAAAATATCAAAAGTAGTGTCTTCTATATGTTGTGAAAGCATTTTGAATTTGTTTTTGTTTCCTTGATTATGAAATAGCAATATTAATGATTGAAATTTGAAGCTTGTAAGACAATGTTTAAAGGCTTACCCAAAACTGTTGTTTTCTGAGTTTATTTGACCTTTTTTTCTGTAAAACTGTTTAGATTATAAATATCTCTAAGGGTTCCTCTTTGTTGAAACTTACTATTTGATTACACTTTTTTTTTTTACCTGATGAAATAACAGTGTATGTGTTTTTTCTATTTTATGACATTTTGTTTTCTTTTTGAATAACAGAAGTCTATTAAATTTCCAGATTGAGGATAGTGAAATTCTTAATGTTATATATAGCCAGAGTTTATACATACACATTAAACAAAATCTTTTTCAAGAAAATTTTATGGCTTCAGTTACCATTGTCACTATCAGTTCCCTCCTCTGCAAAAGATACTGTATTTTAAAAAGAATTTTGTCAGAATTGTTCTTTTTAAATTTGTCTTTCTCATTTAATCAGATGAACTTTAAAAGAGATGGTGTTCTGCTTGTACACATAAATAAAATTTCAGTTCTGTCTTGTGGAATATAAATCACTCAAATTTCACGTTCAGTCTCAAAATTAAGAATAGAATCAGAATTAAGTAGGATTAAGTGGAAGTGTACTTTGAACACATTTCGTTTTAGATTTTCTTCATATTTTAATATAAATTTAGTCAATAAGACAAAGTATTCATTAAATACGAGGTCGTACATTGTGTTGATAGTAATATAAGTGGACCTTGTATTTGTTAAATGCTCTGTATAAGTGTTTTGTTGATGGTGTTGAAGACTTTGAAATAGATACCTTAATCTAAATTTTATCTTTTTATTTTTATCTATTTCACTGTCTAAATTTTTATCTAAAATTTTTTCTAGCTCTTTATTACACTAAGACAACTTGACATTTTTATTTATATATTGTACATCTCATGTAACGAATTACGCATATATAAGCTAGTGTCACATTCATTCATTATGTTTTGTGTTTTCTCTCTGACTGGATCTCTGATACATTCTTTCCTGTTCTAGCTGCTTTTATGCAAAAGGGCGTTACATGTTTGTCAATCAACCAGGCTTATGTGAATGTTAAGAAGAATTATGTAAATATATAATCCTGTACCTATTCCCTTTTGCCATGTTTGGAATACAAATTATTTACATTATTATCTTTTTGCTTATTTAAATAATTTACTTTTGCACATTATTTGTATTATTTCTTACATGAAAATTGAGAAAACATCTTAGTGTACGTTTCGAGGTTAATTTTTCCTCAGGATATTTTTACATTATTAGATAATGTAAATCAGTATTAAGTTTCAGACAACATGTTGCCTGGTGTTTTTATGTATTGAGAAAAAGTACACTAAATTCTACATAGTCATTCTGTATGACTTTTAGTAATTTCTGACCTTTTTAGTGTTAGAGGCAATAATAGAACTTGCTTAGTGGTTACTCAGTGTATGTTAATTCTTTGAGTTGATTAGAAAATAATGTTCCCAGATTTGAATGCTTTACACATTAGGGTAACTTTGGAGTGAAAAGTCCAGGTAACTGAAAATGGTAATGGGAGTAATTGTCTAGAAAACTTTTCTGAGTCATACAAGATTTTATAAGGTGCCATGTCATTCAGAATTTCACTATATCCATTAATTCATTGTAACAACATGTATCAAGGGGACCTACTGTGTATTGGTCAGTTTTCTAGGGCTTAAGATATAACAGTGGAAACAAATTCGTCCTCTAAATTAAGGGGCAGCAGCCACAGACATCCTTCTGAAGTTAGTAGTTCTCACACTTCAGCATGCATTAGAATCACCTGGGAGGCTCAACACAGATCTCTGGACTTTATTCCAGAGTGGTCTGAAGGTCTCTGGTGGAGCCAAAGAACGTGCATTTCTAGTAAATTCCTACATGATGACGCTGCCGATGTTTGTAGGAACCCTTTTGAGCATCTGTTTTCAGATACTGTGCCTCAAAAGAGGCTTTTTTGGTCGTGATTTTTGTTGTTGCTATCGTTGACTGTCCCAGTACATTGTAGATTGGATAAGATCCCTGACAGTCAAAACATCCTCAGACATTTACAGCTATTGCCAGTTGATAAGCACTACGAAAGTCCATTATTTCTGACTAGGAAACATAGTAGCTAGTGAGTGTTATTTAATGCATAAATTCATTTATCATACATTTTTAAACTAGGATTTCAAAACCTAGTTAATTCAAATGAAGAGGATATATGGAGACGTGTACTCTGAAGATTTTGTGAAACAAGTTTCCTCTTAACAGATTCTCAGCATACCAGTATGAGATGAAATAATGTAATTGTTTTTGTATCAGTATGTTTGGACATGCTTCTGGCTGCTGGATGAAGGTGCTAGAAAACTGTCCTGTCTTTGCTTACCCTCCTGGTGAATATGAATAGAATGATACAGTTTGGTGGATTAAAATGATGGCCTTACTTTCTCTTTGGTGTAAGCTTGTTTTGCTTTTCTAGCTTGAAGATAAAAGATTTGATAAGTGTATTTCCTAAGACCATCAGTATATATATTAAAACATTTTCTTTGTAGCTTCAGATGTGTGTGTGTGATCAAGGCCCTCTCAAAATTATGCAGCGCAATAAAAAATTAAAGTGGTTCATAATGAGAGCATATATTTGCTGTATTGACAGTTGTTTGTTCCAAAAAATTGTGACTGTACCAGTGCAAAGAAACAGTCATCTGATTTCAAGCCTTTAATATCCCAGAAAGTAGATTCTATAGCATTGACTTTGATGTGTGTTTGTTAAGAATATCTACAAGTAGGAAATACTTAAGTATAGAGATTTGTTTCTAATTGTAATCTGGATATCACCTGGGGACTTTTACGCTGCTTCCCAAAAACCACCCTAAAATAGAATTTGGTATCTTCTCAGTTTTCCACATTAATCAACCATTTTGAGATTTTTGTAAACATAAATGGGTTTGGCTCTGAGAAGGTGCAATCAGTGTTATTTTTTAACATTGCACCAACCCCATCCCTCCCCCATTTTTTGTGTTCAGAGTCAGATTCCTTGCTGCATGGAGGCCCAGGTCTGTGACATTAGGCTGCCTCTACCCTAGGGTGGCTTATTAACCTATTTTCCAACTGAGGAATTCTCAGGCAGCCTAACGAGAGTAAAACTTTTTTTTAATCCCTTCTAAAAAAAATTATGTCGATACTAGATTTTTTTCACACAGTTTTTCCTGTTATGTATTACTAATTGTCTTCAGTCAAGAAATGATTATTTTTAACTCCTGTGACACCAAAATGAGTTATATCTCTACAAAAATCAGTGTTTAACTTTTATTCATGGTACATGAAGACAGAAAAAAAAATGATAAAAATGTAGAAAGGGACCTGCTTTGAGTTTTTGCTTTGTGTCATCTTCTGTGTTACTGAAGTCTTCTGATTGGAATGTGGTTGCCTCCCCACCTGCATGCATATATAACAGCCCTAGCATTTCCTTACTGGGCAGCCATAGAACTTTAGATGATATTTGATCTGTTGCTAATATGTACATTTATGCATGATGATTAACTGGGAAAATAAGATGACTACTTTTTTTGTTTCTTGGCTGTGTATTGTGCTACTTTGCCCTTTATCTGGAGCTATTAAATTAAAAAAAAAAATTAATGGAAGATGGGAAGTTTGTGGAAAATAACATGCTCAAAGTTTTAGGGCTGGGAAGTACAATGTAGAAAAGGTGTGTTTACATTCTTAGTTTCTGCTTTGCAATATAATGTGCTTAACTTATGTTCTGCTGTTTGTGCTACAGGTATTAAAGTCAACTGAAGTATAGGGGTTCATGTCATGAACTGTTTGACATATAAATGAAATATTCTGTAGGTTGGTTGAAAATATGGATCTCATAGTTTGAATTATTTTGGAATTACTTGAATAATATAGAAGACTACCCTATCACAGCCAGTTTCTATTTATTTTCTGTAGGTCATAAACACAGCATAGATACACATGTTAAATCATTTATCAGTGCTTGAAACCCTCTTAATTACATACTGACTTCCTACAGTTTGCTGTGTAGACTGTAATTTCTTGCAGTTTGAACACTGGGAATCCAGCCATGAACACAGTGGACCAGTCCTTTGCCCCAGTAGCATTTGTGTAATAGAGTGACAGATAATATCTTACCATGTAGCAATAAAGGCAGTAGAGAAAATGACAGCTACTCTTTTAGTTAAGGGCCTAGAAAATAGCTATCTTAGGAGACAAAGGGGAAAAGATTTTGATTTAGTTTGTGCTCCTTGAATTGAGTTGTGCTGAAGTAAGCGGCCACAGTTCTGCCTGAAGCTGAACCGTCCTAGTAGTAGTGGCTTTTGGCTGTTGAGTCCTTGGAATGGGACTAGTGAGATGAGGAACTAAAGTTTTTATTGTAATTGACTTAAATTCAGTTATTGATAGAATATACTTGGAACGACTTGATTATATTAATCTACTTTTATATCTTTGATTTTATGTAATCTAAATACAGATAAGTATTTTTGAGGAAAATTTTGCATCTGAATTAGATTTGCAGACTTACGAAGAAAAGAATGTAAAATTTCTCAACTTTTAAATGTGGCATATGCCGAAGTGATAATATTTTGGCTACATTGGGTTCAATAAAATAGATAATTAAGCTAATTTCACCTGTTGCTTTTTTCCCTCCTTTAATGTGGCTTCTAGGAAGTTTAATACTTCACATGTGGCTTGAAATATTTTTCTTGGCTTTGATCTTAGAAGAGTAATTTAGTCACATTTTAATTTTTTCCTTTCAATGATTGTAATCTCTGAATCCCATTACATAGGCTATAATTATGTAATTTATTGTTACCTTTTAAAATGAATAATGTAAGGTTGAAATTGAAAGTTTAAGTGTATATTTATAGTTAAGTGTCAGTGTGAGATTAGTTTCCTGAGTATAATTACTTGGTGTTTGTGTCCTGCAGGGAAGGAGTTTGAGCACCAAGTTCTCAGGAAAGAAATCGTACACATTAAGTTTTACACCCCTTTCACTGTTACTTTCCTTTTGCGTTTGCTATGACCTTGGTACTATCCATAACATTTTTAAGCAAATGTTTTAAGTCCTGAAAAAGTTTGGTCATACAAGATTTCTCTTAAAACATTTGTGTGAGGTTATCTTGTTTATATATTTATTTTATTCCTTGTAGAATATCCATCTGTCATTTAGTAATTCATCCTAATTTCCTAGCAAGTCCTTGTTAGATATTTGCTTGGTGAATGAATGACACCAACTGTAGAACAGACACAGTATTTACAAATGAGGATACCAAAATGAACAAAATATGGTCCTTTTCTCTTTAAGATTTGAAGTTTAATGGGTATAGGTAGAGTTGTAAGGAAACTGACCAAGTTGTCGTAATAAAGGGCATAGAAAGTTCTTTGAAAACCCAGACACAAATAGTTCACTCACTTTGGGGAGCCTGGGAAGATTTCACTGAGGTGATAGCGTTTGAGCAGGTCCTGAAGGTGAGTAGATACTTGACAGTCGTAGGCTGGAGCATTGTGGGGTGGCAACATGATGTGGTCACAGGCTGGTGAGGCACTAAGCCGTCTAAGGGGAGGGAGCTAAGACTGGTAGCAGAGAAGTAAAGTTGAGATAAGATTATGGTTGATCACAGTTAAGGAGTTTAGACCTTTATTTACCTTTTAGGTGACTGCGAGTAAGGATAAGCCCCATTATTACAACTTAAAATAATTATGTTAAGTGTAAGAGTGACTGGACTGCAAACAGTGTTCTGGAACAGACCACATAGATCATGGATCCAGCCCCAGCCTCCCTACATCGAATTTGAAAGGATCTTTGGTGTCAGGATGGTTCAGATTCCAGATAAGAGTAATTCAGAGGTATAGTGAATTTAGCTGTTTCCAGTGTATTGGGAGCGCGGGGGAAGGAGATGCCAAGTGTCCTAGGGGTTTCTGGTTTGAATGATGGGTTGAGGATACTATGAACCGAGACGCCAAAGGTAAGTGTGTTCAGGGTCGATGGTGAGGTGATTCATGTAGCTGCTAGAGGGAGAGGAGGGCATAATCTATTTGATTTTTGAATGTTTTGGTTTTGAGTGCTTTTAGGTAGTTGGGATTTTTAAAACCGTGGAAAATCTGCCTGGTAAATATATTATCTCTCAAGGACCTATCATCTGTCACCAAAGATGACTATGATACCTTCCTAACTCATCCTGTTTTTACTTTTGCTCTTGCAGCTTATTCTCCACAAAATGCATCATTCTAAAACAAGACTTGGCCGGGCGGGCGCAGTGACATGCTGTAATCCGAGCACTTTGGGAGGTCAAGGTGGGTGGATCGCTTGAACTCACAAGTTGAGACAAGCCTGGGCAAGACGGCGAAACCCCATCTCTACTAAAAGGGTAGCTGGGCGAGGTGATGCAAGCCTGTGGTTCCAGCTACTCGGGAGGCTGAGGCAGGAGAATGACTTGAACCTGGGAGGCGGAAATTGCAGCGAGCTGAGATCCCACCACTGCACTCCAGCCTGGGCAATAGTCAGACGTTGTCTCAAAAGTAAATAAATAAACAAAACATGACTCAGATTCTGCTTCCTTTTCTTTTCCAAACAGTAGTTTCCCATCTGAATTAAATCAAAACTGCACGGTAGATCACAGGACTTTATCTGTTTTGGTCCGCCTTTGCAACCTCATCTACCTCCATCCCTCCCCGCTTGCTCAGTAAACTCTAAGGTGGTTACTCTGTCTTGCAGATATTTTTGTAGGTCTCTCTTTCTTTTTTGAGATGGAGTGTTGCTCTGTCACTCAGTCTAGGGTGCAGTGGTGCCATCTTGGCTCACTGCAACATCCGCCTCCCAGGTTCAAGTGATTCTCCTGCCTCAGCCTCCTGAGTAGCTGGGACTACAGGCACCTGCCACTATGCCTGGCTAATATTTGTATTTTTGTAGGGACAAGGTTTCACCATGTTGGCCAGGCTGGTCTTGAACTTCTAACCTCAAGTGATTCGCCCACCTCGGCCTCTGAAAGTGCTGGGATTACAGGCAATGATCCACCACACCTGGCCTTTGTAAATCTCTTGTAAGTGCCTTTCTCAGAACAGTTTCACATCAACTCTTTGCATTCATGTTGTTTTATCAATATATTTATTTGCTTGTTGTACCTACTTTGTCTTTTGTCTTTTTTCTTTTCTTTTTTTTTTTTTTTTTTTTTTTTTTGAGACGGAGTCTCGCTCTGTCGCCCAGGCTGGAGTGCAGTGGCGCGATCTCAGCTCACTGCAAGCTCCGCCTTCCGGATTCAGGCCATTCTCCTGCCTCAGCTTCCCGAGTAGCTGGGACTACAGGCACCCGCCACCTTCCCAGGCTAGTTTTTTGTATTTTTTTGGTAGAAACGGGGTTTCACCATGTTAGCCAGGATGGTCTCCATCTCCTGACCTCGTGATCCGCCCGTCTCGGCCTCCCAAAGTGCTGGGATTACAGGCTTGAGCCACCGCGCCCTGCCTTTTTTCAAGACAAGGTCTCGCTCTGTCACTCAGACTGGAGTGTAGTGGTGTAATCATAGTTCACCGCAGCCTCAAACTCCTAGGCCCAAGTGATCATCCAACCTCAGTAGTAGGGCCCACAGGTGCGTGCCACCATGTCTAGCTACTTTTAAAAAAATGTTGTAGAGACAGGGTCTCACTGTGTTGCCCAGGCTGGTCTCAAACTCCTTGCCTCAGACAATCCTCCCGCCTTGGCCTCCCAAAGTGCTGGGATTACACGTGTTAGCCACTGTGCCCGGGAATGCCTACTTTTCCCCCCATCTTTATTAGTGTTCACACAGTGTTTGACATTTGATATTGAACTGATCTCAGAAAATTTTCAGGAGGAAAAATGGAGTCATGGTGTGGATTTAGGAGTAGAGTTTTTAGTACCAATTGAAGTGTTTGGATGAGTATCACAGATTGTTTATTCATTCAATAAATTTTTATTGAACATTTTTGTCTCAGTCTGTGCATATAATAGTGAAGAAAACAGACACTGTCCCTACCTTCTTTGAGGTTGAAGTCTAGCAGGTGGCAAAAGAAAAACTGGGAGAAGAAAGTGCATAAAGAAATTCTTAGATAACTCCATTATACTAAAGGGTCAGAGCAAGAATAGCCAGCAGGGAGGACGAGTAAATAGTCCAGCTCTTAATAGACATTGGTAGAATATGTACCCTGCCTAGAGAGGAAAGAGAAGAAAGTTGGGATGGATAGATAGGAGTTAAGATATCCTACTGTGGGACCAGAGAGTGGAATAGGTTGGCGGAATGGGAGAAGACTTGTTTTCAACGATCAATATAAAATTTAGAACTAAAATCACGGTGTATGTTCTTTGTATTGATTGGCTATACCAAATACAATGGCGTTTGGTCTTGGTGGAACCCAAGCGGTAAGAAGACCAGAGGACCTGGAAGTAAGTTTAAAACGCCCACCTGAGGTTTCTCCAGGAAAGTAGACTTTTTCTAATTGAGTTTTAAATGAAGGCTACTGGTTTTATAAGTTTCTGTATTTTTTCTCTCACGCCTTTTCTTCCTTTGTTATACATTGAAGAAAAAAACAACCAACACAAATGGGAGAGGTTCACTGCTACGAGCAGCTCATCAGGAAATGATCAGAAGGGTCTTCTAGCAAAATGTGACAACTAGAACTCATTGTTGATGTGATTATCCATATATAGTTTCTATAGGTGATCATTATATATACTTCTTCAGACATTGATGGTCTAGTTAATTCTTCCAGTAATTGAACTTTAAGATGACAGTGTGGCTAAGATTTGCAGAAGAAATAATTCAGTAAGAATTGTATGTGATGAAGAGGACACCTAATCCTCTCAGGTTTTGATACATTGAATATATTGTACCAACATAGATTGAGAAACTCTTCTACAAATACTGGGAGGAGAAAAAGCATGTAATTAATGGTTTGAGACTTGGTATTTCACGTTAATGGTTCCTGTTTATGAGTGGATAGTTACTCAGGTACTGTGAGGAGTTCTTAAGAGTTACCGGTTTCCCTCTGCCCCATCCTTTTTTCAGTTGCTTGTTTCCTTTATCATGGTCTTTGCCCTCATATTTATTATGTTCAGTTGGATGAGTTACAGGAATTTAAAACACTACCTGTAAAATCGACATTGCTTTTTTGGATTGCTTTTACATATGGTGATTTCAAATGTTTTCTAAGAACAGACCAGATTAACATTTTTCTTAGTTATATGGTAGACATTACTCAGTTCCTGCATTTTGATTTTAGTCTCTGCTTGTGAAATATGTCAGTTATATTCTTTTCAGCATCCTGGGCTCTCTATTTTATAGTAAGTACAAGTTAGGAAGAATGGGAATGCCACCAAGTCTGGGGACCTGACCTCTGCAAGAAGCATTGTTTTTTCTTCTCTTCTTGACAAGAGATGATGAAAACTTGGGATTATGTGTAATTCAGCATATGCAAAGGGTTTTTAAATGTTCCAGTTGACATTATTTTACAGTTTTGGTTAATACTCACATTGTGGTAGTATATATAGTCTTAAGTACTTTTGGAGCATAAATAAATGGAATCAACTCTAGTTTCCCCAAACTTATTTTTTTTCTATATAGTTAATCTAGTATGAAATATACATTTGATCACATACAGTTTTCATGTGTGTTTTCCCCGTGTTCAGTGTCTTTCCCAGTTCCTTAATTTTGCCTACTCATTATCATCCTGTGTTTATTTTGTTTTTGTCTTCACCCTAGGCTTCCCTCTGGAGGCCTGCCTTCTCCTGCCCCAGTCTGAACTGGCTGCTGTCTAGAGCAGCCGGAGCAGAACTGTGCCCTTCAGACCTCAGTGCTTCTCTGGGTTGAATGTGCTCTTGGCTGGATTATCATTAAATGAACACTTGACAGCTGATGTTGACAGTTGACTATAAGTTTTCTGTTTGTGCTTTAATAGTTATTTTCCTTTGGCTAGTGCACACGCTGACACATAAAATAGCCTGGGTGCTAGTGTGGAAATACTACAATGAGTTTCTTTTTTTCTTTTTTTTTTTTTTTAAGAGTCTATCGCATCATTAAAAGTAACATATATTAAAATGCTAATTTAATGTGAATCTTTCTTTGATGCCATATAAACTAATATTAAAGCAAACAGTGTATTTGGTCAACAAAATGAATGGTTTCTAAACAATCCATAGGGTCCATAAATGAATTGTAAGAGATTATGTCATTGTTATATTTGTGAAGGGCCTGGATTGCTTGAGCTGAGTTAGTAGACGCTCAAGTCATAGATTAGGAATAACTGATTCTACAGTAGGTCTGGGTGGCATGGAATATAAGCTCCATCCAGCAAGGATTTGCTCCATGGAAGATAAACGCAGCCAGTGTTGGGTAGATATGAGGTGCTCCTGTCTTCCAGCAACTCCAAACAAGTGCTAAACATTAGAAGACAGCACATTAATTATGAAGCAATGCAGAAAAGATCTAAGGGGGAAAGAAAAGGATGATCAACATCAATAATGGTATTAGCACTTTTAATAGTCAGCTTGAGACTTGTCTTACATGTGCATGAATTGAGAGGCAGGCGGAAGGAGAAATTCAAGAATACACAGTACAAAATAAGTGTTGGAATCTTGTTCTCAATAAAGCACGCGTCTTGTTTTCATCAGCTTTTAGAGCATCGTGTGACAGGAGGTTATCTAGTATCCCATTATCTGTAGGAATCACCTGCTGTGTGTACAGTTCAGTAGTAGTGCTAGGTACACTTTGGTACCTTGACGGATTACACATGAAACCTGTTGCCCAATGTCAATGTGTTACGGGGAGTTTGACAAAGAGAAATGCATGTAAGATACAATAATTGGGAAGGATTTTCATAAAATGCTCTTGTTTGGAGGTGGGAGGATTAGATAACCATTCAGAACAAAAGGGGAACTAGTGTCTATCTTAGTGAGTGTGTCCAGAGATTTGGGGAGGTAGAAATACCTAGGTATCAACTTCAAATGAGCTCTATCTGTTTTGGGGAGTAGATATGATCAGAGTGGGCCACTGTGAGCAAAGGCTGACAGTTTTATAAATGTGCAGAGCTGGTAGGAACCCAAAATGAGGCTGTAAAACAAATCCGGAATCTTACTCTGTGATAAAGACCCATTAAAAAAATCAGGAGATTTTTGGCAAGAGAACGACAGTAGTCAGATTGCTATTTCAGATACCTAGTGATTGGCAGCAAGATGCATTGAATGGCCTTAACTGCAGGAAGCGAGAGCAGTTGAGATGTGGGATAGTGGAATGGAGAAGAAGGGCAGAAATCAAGACGTGGGTTGATTATGATATAGTCACAACTGGGTGGTCAACTTAATATAGGGGATTTATGTGGAAGAAAGAAGGCAAGGATGACAGTTTGAAACAACCAAATGACAGTTTTTTTGGTGCTGCTGAGAAGAGGAGGAGAAAGGGCAGATGGAAAGGTTGGGGCCCTGTGCCATCTAGAAAGTGGGTTCAGCACAGGAAATCCTGATGCTCGGGGAAAAGATCTTGGCTAGAGAATTGTCAGTAAAGTAAGCAGCAATTGATAAACGAAAATATGAGACACAAAACATTTGCCAGTGTCAAATGTATATAGGTTAGGGGGCTGAGATGCCCTCTGTACATCCACAGAGAGTGATTTCAGTGTCCCCTGCAGGACTTGGTGACTTTGAGTCTTGTACTGGAATACATGGAAACTGTTGAAGCTCCATAGAACACCGCAGTTGCATTGATGAGTTACAGAAACGCACATCCCAAAGAAGTGTACATGTAACATATACTAAAGATGGCATTATTTTTTAATATTTAAATTTTTTGAGTTGGAGTTTTACTCTGTTGCCCAGGCTGGTGTGCAGTGGCACGATTTCGGCTCACCACAACCTCTGCCTCCCGGGTTGAAACGATTCTCCCATCTCGATTTCTCGAGTAGTTGGGATTACAGGCGTGCACCACTATGCCCAGCTATTTTTTTTTCTATTTTTAGTGGAGAGGGGGTTTCACCATGTTGGCCAGGCTGGTCTCGAACTCCCGACCTCAGGTGATCCACCCACCTCCGCCTCCCAAAGTGCAGGGATTACAGGCATGAGCCACCGTGCCCAGCCCTAAAGATGGGTTTATTCATGCTTGGTCAGTGGCCAACATGAGGAAATACAGAAACGCTAAGTGGACTAACCCCATTCTCTTATTCCTCAAACTTAAAAGTTACCTAAATAGGCCCTTCATTATAGCCATCATTCAGATCCTCCTTTGAGATCTAGAAATAATTTTTATTACATTATCGCACGTTAGAAGAATACCTAATAAAAAACAACAGCCTTCAAATACTGTTTATACATAAACTACATTTTTGAATTTTTTGAATAGTAATGTGCACCTGGCACACAGAAATCAAGATACAAAGTGATGCAGAATGATAGTAAATTTCTCAGTATCATCTAACAGCCATCCAACTTCTCTATCCAGGGGCAACCACTGTTACTAATTTCTGTCGTATCCTTCCAGAAGTTTCTGTAGTCATAGATATATTTGTATATATTCTTAATACATCCACGTCTCAACTTTTTTTCATGATCACTTCCTCCACAGAAGGCCTTTTAGACATTTTTTTTCTAACTGACCCCCCTCCGCTGAGATGTTGACAACCTGGATAACTGGATGATTATGAGTCTGTCTGTGAAATCGGTGCTGCGTACATAAAAAGTACGAGTTTTGTCCTCTCCCTCCCCTAAGTGATTTTCTCCCCCTTGGGAGAGGGATTGCTCTGTTGAAAATGCAAGATGTGGAGCAATGCCATGGTAAGTAGTTGGGAGTTTTTTTCCCTGAATAAAATGGGAATTCAGCAGAGAGACTTGGCCCGGGTTATGATACGATGTAGCGCGCCGAGACGGAGTCTCACTTTTGTCACCAGGCTGGAGTGCAGTGGCGCAGTCTCGGCTCACCTCAACCTCTGCCTCCCGGGTTCAAGCGATTCTCCTGCCTCAGCCTCCCGAGTAGCTGGGATTACAGGCTTGCGCCACCACAACCAGCTAATTTTGTGTTTTTAGTAGAGATGGGGTTTCTCCATGTTGGTCAGGATGGTCTCAAACTCCTGACCTCAGGTGATCCACCCACCTCGTCCTGCCAAAGTGCTGGGATTACAGGCGTGAGCCACCACGTCCGGCCAGCTTATTTTTTTAGAAAGGAATTAGGTTAGCTATTTAATGGATAATTGACTGGAGGAGAGCGAGAATCAAAGCACTTAGATCAGTTAGGAGAGTTGAAAGAGGTGATGGTGGCTTTGTCTGCAAAGATCCCTGTTGGCAGATAAATATGTAAGGGGAGAGAGAATAAAATGCATATAGCGGTAATGGCCGAAAATAAAGCATGTCTGTGTATATTAATGACAAAAACTGCTGGATACGATGCCTCCGAAGACATGTCAAGGGTGGTTGTCTATGGAACCCACAGCTGTAGGAAAGGAAACTGGGAAATGAGAAACTCAAGTCTGAGTTTTAACCTTGAGGTCATTGTAAGTTTTTTTGTTAGGGATTTGGGTGTATAAATAGATGACCACAGAAGGAAACTAAAATGGTCAAAATTCCCTATTTATCTCACCCTCTTATTCCGGTCTCCTCTTGACTGGAGAACCTGCTAATTGCCTGCTTCCTCTGCTCTTGCTGCTACACTAGTGGCGATTGTGCATTTTTATGTTACATTATCTGGAGTTAAATTCCAGTGCTCTTTCTGTTAGATTGAATTACTGTTATCTAATACACAATCTTCAGGCCTTCTGAGATGTTCAGGGAGACCTCCTTAAGGTGTGAATACTCTCCTAGAGGCGCTTTCTGTGCTTTTGTTGAATTAGTGAACAGGCCATTTGTCTAAGATGAACAAGTTATTAGCAGAATCAAAATAGGATTTCTTTATACCACATAGTTTTTCCTGAAATGATCACTGCAAAATCATTGGGAGTGCTTTTAATGAGCCCTGATTATGACTGAAAATGGGAAATAGTCTGTGTTCTAACAAAGGGACTGCAGGAAATTCTGAGGTTCACATGGCGCTTACAGATGTGCTGTTAATAATGCCTTACCAAGGGCCAAGGGCTGTGCTGGGCTGTGATGAGGCGCAGTGCCATGCAGCTTTGCTGAGGGGAAGCGCCTGCATTTACAATGATGTGAAGGCAGGAAAAATTTGACATGGTAGATTTACAACTACATGTTACGGCTTTTCTTATACTTTGTTTTTCTGTTACCTATTAATCTGGTCTATAGAGTCTAAATTGCTCAAACTTTGTGGCAGCCAATAAATGAAATTTTGTACATTTATAAAATGTGAAAGATACTTTTTAAACTTGCCTTCTGTTTTTAGACTTTAGTCTCTTTTTAGAAGATGTATTGTCATTCTATGTTAAAGCAAACCATTAAAACATGTAATGATCCTAATGTATTTTCATGTAAATACAGTTATTGGATACACTTGTAATTCACAAGTAGTGTTCCCCAGTGAGAGTTCAAGTGGTCCCCAGTGAGAGTTCATGCCAGATGGGGCAGCAGAAGAAAGGATCCTGACTGAGGCTGGTCATCAGACCTCGTCACGGATTTGGGTTAGCACCTGGTTCCCCTGCATTTAAACAGATGATCAGCACATAACACTGCAGTGATATTGGAGTAATTACCCCCAACACAACATTTTGGTATTATTTAATGCACATGAGTATGTAATGGATTCTGCAAGAAATATTTTTCCTAATTTGATACACATGTTATCTTCAAAATAAGTAACAGTGAGGTGCTGTTTTTAAATGGTTTTACGTATGTGGTGTAAAATAAACTATTGAATATTATTTGACAATTTGTTTCCAGCGGCTTTTCATGATATATGAACATGATTGATACATTAAATAAGTAACATTGGGATTCTTGGCTGTGGCAGTAATTTACTTGAAATATTGAACTTTTAAAGAAAATAGTGGAGGCTGTTCAGGTAAGTTCATAATAATTTCTTGAATTAAAAAATGCAATTTATTGTTACTATAGTCCAGCATGGTTTTAAAAACTTACCTTGATTATGCAGTGATCAATGGTAGTTTTTCTCTTGACTGTTTTTGTTTTGTTTTTTCTATTATGCTTGAGAAATTCGTGTGATCACAAGAAGATAATTCTGGATTTTGTTTTTGAGATGCCTTTGTAGGGATTTGGGGACAAAATTAAGGTTGAAAATTTTCAGTGACATGTTTCACTTCCTAACTAGCACTTGCCTCACTACAGTTGCCTTGCAGATAAAGCAGACAGGTATTTTAAGATCCATTTCAATCTTTTCTCTAGAATTTGGTATTTTGCAAGTCTGGACACTTGAAATGGAGTTAATTTTTCCTTTGAGGTCATTAACTATGTTTGATAAAATCATCAAATTGTACTTTATTCAACTATGAGTCTTTGCTGAACTTCACATTTCTTTGATAACTTACAGGAAACGTTACCATATAATCTTAAGAGGAAAAGATGGCATATATACATATATTTTTTTTTCCTGAAAAGGTTAACATTCTAACTGCAATGTTTAATTTTTCTTTAATATTTATCTAAACGTCAGTGTTATTTTTAATATTTATAAATGATTCCTGTGTTTGAACGTGGCCTTATTTTAGGTATTTATTTCTCAACGTTGAGTTGCTACATGAACTTACAAATAATTTTCTCTTTAAGAAAATGTAAAATTTTGCTTTTTAAAATTTAGGGTTAGCCTGTCAGTTATTCAGACTTTATGAATTTTGTTCAGTGTGACTCAGTTTTCAGAAACGGAAGGTCTTATGAGCTCCTTTGTAGTCAATCCGTCCTATGTCAGAGGATGTCACTGTCGTGTATTGATCACCAATGATAAATCTGTTTTAGAATTTCATAGAAATGGAGTGGTACAGTATGCACTCTTTTTTTCTCTCCAGCTTCTTCCACTTCACATAATGTTTTGGAAATTCATCTGTGTTGCTCCATCTATCAGTACTTGGTTCTCATTCTGCTCAATGACGTGTCATTCAATGAATATGTCACATTTTGTTTTTCTAGTTTTCTGTTGATACGCTCTTGGGGCAGTTTTCATTTTGGGGCTGTTGTGAATAAAGCTACTGTGAACACTCTGGTACAGGTCATCATGCATTCATTTCTCTTGGGGAAAATTCCTAGGTTCGGTATCGCTGAGTAGAGAGGAGCTTATGTTTCTTAGTATAGGGCAGTTTCTTTCTTTCTTTCTTTCTCTTTTGAGACAGGATCTCACTCTGTCACCCAGGCTGGAGTACAGTCGTGCAATCATAGCTCACTGCAGCCCTGAGCTTCTGGACATAAACCATCCTCCAGCCTCAGCCTCCCGAGTAACTGGGAATACAGGCGTGTGCCACTGCATCTGGCTAATTTTTTTTTTCAGTGAGAGACAAGGTCTCTTGCTATGTTACCCAGGTTGGTCTTGAACTCCTGGGCTCAAGTGATTCTCCCACCTCGGCCTCCCAGAGTGCTGGGATTACACTTGTGAGCCACGCTGTCAGTCTAGGGCAGGTTCTATTAATATGTTTCTTAGAAACTGCCAAGTAATTTTCTAAAGGGCCTGTCCTGTTTTCTTTTCCCGTGAGCAATGTATAAGATTTCTGTTCCTCTGCATCCTTGACAACACTTCATACTGTCAGTCATGTTAATTTTAGCCATTTCGGTGAATATGTCTCATTGTGGTTTTCATTTGCTTTTCCTCATAACTTGTTTTAGTGAACCTGACATTGTGAACATTTTCCAATAACTTAAGATGTTGAGTACCCTTTGTATACTTTACTTTTTTTTTTTTTTTTTTTGGCCATTCAGCCACCCGCTTTGTAAAGTATTCCTGCTTTTTCTTTGATCACCGTACACCCATATTGCTATTTAACTGGCTTTTGTGGTTTCATTGCCGTTTGCTGTTAAAACTCATTGACCTATGTGTAATCTGTGAATGTGAAAATGAGTTTAAGCATAGATAGCTTTATTAGAATTCTGAGAAGCCAGATGATACTGGGAATCCAGAATTGAATGTTCATATTACAGATTTTTGCTTCATACAAAATATCAGCTGAAAGATGGAACTTTTGTGTTAAAACATCATCCAGTTAGTTGTCCAATTAACTGAAATTATATTTTAATATGTTAAATAATTTGTTCATCTATTGAAGTTATATTACATCAAAAAGTAGTATGACCTTGTGGATCTGTTGTCAAGTTCTTTCATGTTTGTTGCTTTCATAGGCGTTTTCTCAAGTTTTCTTGGAAAATGTTGGCTTTTGAATTTTTTGCCTTATTCTTTTGCTATATCATTCACTGAGTCTTCTCTATTTCTTTATACTCTGTTGAAAATACATTCTTTGTTGCTTAAAGAGAATCTTCCAGTTAACACTAGAATAGAACAGCTTTGGTGAAAGGTAACACTGTATATTTTGACAGCTATGAATTGCTTGTAATAGCATTTAGTTTATTTATTGCTTTAGCAGCCAGTGTTGTGATCTGTGCCTTTGTCATGAAGGCAAAGGATCATATTCAGTTGTAAACACTCCTCTGTATAAGATTTCTCTGGTGGTTATGTTAGATAACATGGAAATCCCTACCCCTCCAAAATCTGCAGACTTCAGAGCATACCTTTCTCCAAAGGGAAACCCTGCTGTTGAACAGTGAACTTGCTGGTTAAAAGAATGCTGGTCCCTGTGGCTCAGCACAACAGGTGTCTGCCTCACAGGAAATACTTGCCTTTTAGGGCATCTTTCAACATGCCATTGTTAAAATCCTGTTTCTTCAAGTTTTACAATTCATATATGTTGTAATTTCAACAACTCAGCCTTGATGCTCATTAGGTCATCTATTATCTGTATTTTATACATTCATTCCTTAGGACTTCTATTATATATAATTTATATATTACGTAACATATAACATGTAATACATGAATAATAGTAGACCTTGTGTCTTCAGGGAAAAGAGTATCTTCTTTTACTCAAAGGCTGGGAGAATGTTACATCCATTATTACATAGTTTACCATTCTCAAAAGAATGGGGCTTCTGTATTTAAAAATATCTTTACATTTTGTTTTATTCTTTGTTAGAGATAGATTCTCACTCTGTCACCCAGGCTGGAGTGCAGTGGCATGATCATAGCTCACTGGAGCCTTGAGCTCCTGGGCTCAAGTGATTCTCCCATCTCAGTCTCCCAAGTAGCCAGGACGACCTGTGTGTGCCACCACACTCAGCTAATTTTTACATTTTTTGTAGAGTCATCTCCCTGTGTTGCCCACACTGGTCTCAAACTCCTGGCCTCAAGCAGGCCTCCTGTGTCAACTTCCCAAAGTGCTGGGATTACAGGCGTGAGCCACCGTGCACAGCCTTGTATTTTAATGTTTTATTCTTTAAGTCACAGAAAAGTATGTGTGGTATTGACTGTTTACATTTCCGACCATATGAAAAATGTCTATTCAATCTTACGGGGTGGTTAGAGGGGCCTTTTTTCACTCGCTCTTGTTCAGATGTTTTGGCATGAGGATAAAATCTGCCGTTAATGTGTGTGCAGTTCTTAGTGACCCAATTTTACTCTGAAATTAAAGACAGGACTGTGTTCACGGTGGCGTCGTATGGTTGTTACAGTTACACTTGTAGGATTTCACTTAAAGGAGACCTTTTCTTTTAATTTGATTATTGGTGGTTTTTTTTTTTCGTATTTGGCAGTATCACTTTGATGGAGATGCTGTTCTTCAGAATGAGGAATATTAAGTGCTGTCTTTGTCTTAGCTTTCTAGGACTTCACATATTTTGAAATCCATGAGTATCATTGAATAGATGTACTTGTGTGGTAGCTCATTGTGATGGTTTTATTAGGGTTGATTACAGTGCAGTGTACCATCAGCCTTGTCACTTTTTTTGTAAGACTAAACAGAACTCTAATAACTTGTCAAATTTTGAATACAAGTAATAAGAAAAAATTACCCTTTTAAAAATTAAATATTGGGCCGGGCGTGGTGACTCACACCTATAATCCCAGCACTTTGGGAGGCTGAGGCTGGTGGATCACCTGAGGTCAGGAGTTCCAGACCAGCCTAGCCAACATGGTGAAACCCCATCTCTACTAAAAATACAAAAATTAGCCGAGCGTAGTAGCATGCACCTATAGTCCCAGCTACGTGGGCAGCTGAGGCAGGAGGATCATTTGAACCCGGGAGGTGAAAGTTGCAGTGAGCTGAGAACACCCCACTGTACTCCAGCCTGGGTGACAGAGTGAGACTCCATTTCAATAAATAAATCAATAAAAATTTAAAAATTGGCCGGGCATGGTGGCTCACGCCTGTAATCCCAGCACTTTGGGAGGCCGAGGCAGGCGGATCACAAGGTCAGGAGATCGAGACCATCCTGGCTAACATGGTGAAACCCCATCTCTACTAAAAATACAAAAAAACTAGCCGGGCGTGGTGGCGGCACCTGTAGTCCCAGCTACTCGGGAGGCTGAGGCAAGAGAATGGCGGGAACCCAGGAGGCGGAGTTTGCCGTAAGCAGAGATCGTGCCACTGCACTCCAGCCTGGGCGATGGAGCGAGACTCCGTCTCAAAAAAAAATAAAAGAAAAAGGAAAAATTTTAAAAATTGAAATTAAATATTGACAACTAAAACTTGGCTAAATTCTGGCCGGGCGTGGTGGCTCATGCCTGTAATCCCAGCTCTTTGGGAGGCTGAGGCAGGCAGATCACGAAGGTCAGGAGATCGAGACCATCCTGGTTAACACGGTGAAACCCCGTCTCCACTAAAAATACAAAAAATTAGCCGGGCGCGGTGGCTCAAGCCTGTAATCCCAGCACTTTGGGAGGCTGAGACGGGCGGATCACAAGGTCAGGAGATCGAGACCATCCTGGCTAACACGGTGAAACCCCGCCTCTACTAAAAAATACAAAAAGCTAGCCGGGCGAGGTGGCGGGCGCCCGTAGTCCCAGCTACTCGGGAGGCTGAGGCAGGAGAATGGCGTGAACCCGGGAGGCGGAGCTTGCAGTGAGCTGAGATCCGGCCACTGCACTCCAGCCTGGGTGACAGCACGAGACTCCGTCTCAAAAAAAAAAAAAAAAAAAATTAGCCGGGCATGGTGGCGCCTGTGGTCCCAGCTCCTCAGGAGGCTGAGGCAGGAGAATGGCCTGAACCCGGGAGGCGGAGCTTGCAGTGAGCCGAGCTCGCGCCACTGCACTCCAGCCTGGGCGATAGAGCAAGACTCTGTCTCATTAAAAAAAAAAAAAAAAAAAAAACTTGGCTAAATTCTGGAAATTACTTTTCTAGGTTTTAGTAATGGTTTATAAATTGAGTGTTCACATATTTGAGAAGCTGAGAATGCTTGAAGTTTTGAGTAATCCTGATGTTACTGAGAAGGATTAAGTGATCCTGTTGTCCGGTTTGGTTTATGGTTCTGTTTATTTTTCTTGTCAGCCTTTACTGTACCAAAGGCATAAACAGTTGTTCCTTCATTTCCTAGGAGGTTGCTTCTGCCCCCCTGAATATCAAAATCTGCAGATCCTGAAGTTTCTGACATAAAATACTGTAGTATTTCACATATCCTGTGCACATCCTCCTATATGCTTTAAATTACATGTTACTTATAATACCCCATACAGCGTCAATGCCATGCAGTTATATTGTTTAGGGAATAACGACAAGGAACAAAGTCTATACATGTTCAGTATAGACACAACCACTGGAGGCCTAACTACATTTTCTTTCTCTCTCTCTCTCTCTCTCTCTCTCTGTCCTTTTTTTTTTTTTTTTCGAGAAAGGGTCTTGCTCTGTAGCCCACGCTGGAGTGCAGTGGTGTGGTCTCAGCTCACTTCAACCTCCACATCGTGGGCTCAAACGATCCTCCTGCTTCAGCTGCCAATTATGTGGGACAACAGGCATGTACCACCACGTGTGGCCAATTTTTGTATTTTTTGTAGAGACGGGACTTTGCCATGTTGTCCAGGCTGTTCTCAAATTCCTGGACTCAAGTGATCTGCCCACCTCAGCCTCCCAAAGTGCTGGGATTACAGGCTCACCACCGTGCCTGGCTTCTAACTGCATTTTCAATCCACGGTTGAGTATAAGAATACAGAGTCTATAAATTCAGAGCTTGCATACAAGAGTAGATAGTATGCCAAGTGCTGGTGGAAATATATAAAAAATAATTTTTTGTTCATTTATGCCATACCTTGTTTTAAAAAATTCTTACAGGCCAGGCATGTTGGCTCACACCTGTATTCCTAGCACTTTGGAAAGCCAAGGCTGGAGGATTGCCTGCGCTTAGGAGTTCCATATGAGCCTGGACAACATGGTAGAATCACATCTCTACAAAAAAATACAACTACTAGCTGGGTGTGGTGTTGTGCACCTGTAGTCTCAGCTACCTGGGAGGCTGAGGCAGGAGGATTGCTTGAGCCTGGGAAGATGAGGCTGCAGCGAGCCATGTTCATGCCACTGGTACTCTAGCCTGGGTGACAAAGCAAGACCCTCTCTCAAAACAAAAACAGAAACTCCAAAGATTTGATTACAGGGACCCCATGGGTCCTCTTGGGTTCCTGGAGTGCACTGGGGTGTCTGTGGGTCCCCTTTACTTGCAGGCACAGTCTTGACAGTTTCTGCATACGCGTTTCTCATACACTTTTTGCGGGGACAGTTTCGGGCTTCATCCAATTCTCAGGCAAATTGAGACCCAAGTGGGTTTTATCAACACTGATCTAGGGTAATGATTTACAATATTTTTGGATCATGGACCCCCAACAGTTGAAAATTGAGCACACAGCTGTATGTTTGTGTGTCCCAAAATGCAATTGTGTGTGACTGTATGAATAGTTCAGGCATATTATAAAACATATATAAGGATAACAGTACACATAAACCTGTCCTCTATTGAAATATTTTGGGTACACGCTCTTTGAAGAACGTTGATCAAGGTCTTACTAGGGTAAGAGTCTTTTTCTGATTGAGCATGACACACACATTTGTATTCCCTAGAATACCCTAGAGTGAGGGTCCTCTGTGGGATTTTGCATTACAAGGTTTCAAGCTGTGTTGTGCTGAAGTATCAACAATCTGTACAAGAGGGCTTGTGGAAATAAGGAAGGACTTAGCAAAATAAATTCTTAATAAATTATTAGCAGATCTGAAAATTATTTGGTTAAAAAAATTATTTGGTATTTGGGACTTAATACTGTTTACTGTAGAAGATAAAATGAAGCTGAATTTTAAGTCAGTTGATGTTCTTTGAGGAAATGGAAAGTACTTTGAATTAAAAAAAATCCTGGCCGGGCACGGTGGCTCAAACCTGTAATCCCAGCACTTTGGGAGGCCGAGACGGGCGGATCACGAGGTCAGGAGATCGAGACCAGCCTGGCTAACACGGTGAAACCCCGTCTCTACTAAAAATACAAAAAACTAGCCGGGCGAGGTGGCGGGCGCCTGTAGTCCCAGCTATTTGGGAGGCTGAGGCAGGAGAATGGCGTAAACCTGGGAGGCAGAGCTTGTAGTGAGCTGAGATCCGGCCACTGCACTCCAGCCTGGGTGACAGAGCGAGACTCTGTCTCAAAAAAAAAAAATCCTTACTGAATGGAAATAATCAGAGCACGCAGCACTAAATGGCATCGAAATCTCAATTACTGTTACAAACTTTATGAAATGAGTTAACTCTGATTTCTCTCATTGTTTATTGAAATCAGTTTTTAAAAAGGCTAAATCTGATTTCATTGTATTTCTAGGGTGATAAAAGAAAACGTGGCTGAAGTTACATGAAGTGCAGCTAGCAGTGTAATTCAGGAGTTAAGACCAGAAGTACTGGAATCCTACCTCCTTTCAGGTCAGTCCGTATCTGCTCATTGTTTCCTAACAGAGCCTCGAGTATTCATTTCTTCCTTTTTCTAGTCAGTTCTTCCTGATTCTGTGGACTGTAATGAACGTAAGTCATGGTCCCAGTGTTTTGAGTCAGTAGAATATTTATGAACAGTTAATAGCTGAAGCTGAATCCTCTCCAGCGTGGCCTGTCTTGGTAGGAAACCCTGGCATCACAGCTGGTTTCTCAGCAAGTCGAGAGGGGACTTGAAGCTTTGCCTTGCCCTCCTCTTTCCTTACTGGTGTAATGCGTATATTGATTTGTCTTCAGGTAAAACTGGACTAAGAGGGGAAATGACATATCACAGATGTCTTGGAGTGAGGAGAGAGAAAAAAAAGGTCTTTGTAAAAAAATTTCCTATTGATTTTTAATGACCTCCAAATTTAGAATTTTAAACTTGTGTTCCTTTGGAAAGTATGTAATCTTAAAAATGGCATCAGAAAATCAGATGCATTCCTCCTCCTCTGCTTTCTACTTTTTCGGAGAAGGGTCACAATTTTTCTGTTCTTTTGTTACGTCACACATAAAATATTATTGAAACATTAATGCAGTCTTTATAACAAAATTCCCATGGGTACATTGTCATTCTAATAGATCCAGAAAGTATTAAGTGTATTTCTTTTCTAGCTTTTGTCTGGTGATACTAAACATTATTCTGTCTTATTCTTGCTGCTGCCCCAAGTGGTTCTGGGGACAGGAGTGACTGTTGCCTGAGAGCTTCTTGGAAATGAAGGATCTCCCACACAGGACACAGACTCCTGCAAGTCGAAAAGTCCGTTTTAACTGTGAAGATTAGGTCATGTGTACTAATGAAGATGTTTCTTTTCTAGGATTTGCGCGCACTTGGTTTGAGATGATGTATTCCATAGTTTTGAGAAATTTTACCTTTTCAAAGTATCTGACACCTCATGCAGCACAAAAATGTGACAGCTGTTTTGCATACTATACCCAGCTCTAGAAAGTTAATCTCAGGCTTTGGTTCTCAAGCCTGGGCCCTAGACCAGCAGCATCGTCATCTGGGAGCCTCAGAATGTACATTCTGAATCACACCCTCAGCCTATGCAACAGAAATTTTGAGGATGGAAACTAGAGAATAATTTTATATCGTCTATGGAGATTTTATTGAAATTAAACTTTCAAGTTGCTGTATATGTAGGTCTCTGAAAATCCAAAGAACCAATCTCATATATGGGTAAGGAAATACATGGGAAAGGAAAAATGTGTACATAAGCTATCTGTGGCATAGATCAAGCCTGTGGCATTCTGTGGCCTTGAGAGAGAAGGGGAGAGAGATTTTAAGCTTATCAAGTAGATTTGTCATTGGAACTTTAGGATTTTTAAATTTTGGTTAAAAAATGTGAATACTGTTACTTCAGTTAAAGAACTCCTTTTATAGATTTTACTTTCTAACAAAGTGAGTGAAAAGAAACCGGTTCACTCCAGAAACATGTAAAGAAAGTAAAATTATTAAAATGCCAAATATTTAATTCTTGTGACAGTGAATCTACTTTTATTATAAAGAGTTAAGAAATTGCCATTTCCATGACAGTTTCCTCCTTCAACAATCTTAATATTGAACCTTGAATTTATTTAGGTCTGCCGGTCAGTGATTCTAGTCTAGCAAATTACTTTAGGACTGAAAGCTCTTGTTTCTTTAGAAACATATACTATGGAGATTAGATCCTGTTTACTAGTGAAGACTCTGTCTCTTTTCCAGGGCAAAACATTTTGTGGGAAATATCCTGTTCGTGACCTGGAAGAAACAAGACAGAAAACCAATCTTACCTCACTTACGAATTTCTTACTCCATACAAGCAGTTCATGGATGTCTGGGCAATCGTAGCACTTTCCATTTAAAAACATGCTACAGGGGCACATTTTCTGTGGTTAAAAATGATCTCTGGAATAATTGTAAACTGCAGTTTTCCTTTTTATCGAGGGTTTTGGCTTTTTATTTGTAAATTAAATCAAGATGTTACCAACTCCTTGGTGTGGTGGTCTTGCCAGCTCACGCTGGGGCTCACGCTGGAAGGTAGTGTGGCAGCAATGCTCAAATTCAGAATAGCCAGCAAATCCCTCCTTTCAGTGCTCTGACTGGGAACCATGAGAGGGTTTTTAAAAACCATCCCTCATAGCCCACAATTTTGGGTTAACTCTCAAAGTTGGGAATAAGCAAACTGGCATTGTTGGGAGAAAAATCGTTTTTACTGAAGCATGAACTGGCTCAGGCAAGCAAATAGCGGGAGTTGGCACAGGAAGGCGAGCGTGCTGTGGGGATGCGTGGAGGCGTCACCTTCAAAACTAAAGTGGTGCCAGGAGGACCGATGTGTCCTTGATCTTGTTCCCATTTGACAGAATTGTGAACCACTTCACTGTCTTCACAGTCTTGCCACTTACCTAATGAGGCTTTTCTGAACCTAGAAGGAGACGTCTAGAAATCCCAGCTTTGCTATGTAAGGACCATTAGCTGCAAGTCGGTGGAAGTCTATAGAAAGCAGTGTGAATTCCATAGTGGTCTTGACTTAGCAAGGATTTGGGACAAGTCTAAAACTTCAGACTTAAAGCTTTGACACGTTAACTGCATAAAATATTGAACATTTTGAACTTCTTTAGCCTTTGTCAGTTCGCGACCCAGGTTTTTCAGTCTGTTGTATGTTTCCTGCTTTTCCTTGTTTTGCTAATCATCCTCCTTGAGCTTCACTGTTTTTATTCTGGGCATCCAGTCCAGCCTTTCACGATGTGTGCTTCCTCAGGCCCCTGGTTCACATGCCGAGTGCCCTGTAAGCCTCGCCGCACTAGTGTATGCTCACCAACAGTCTGCTTCGTTTGGGAGGGTGCTTCACTTCCAAAGCTACCCAGTACGACGTGTACAGTGCAGCACAAAGCGGAACTCAGGAAGTAGCACCTGAGCTTCAAATAGACTTTCCTGATCATTCTACTGAGTAAAGAGTCTCCACATTTAAGAATCAAGATAGGATTGACTTGTGAGGATAGTGTATTTTTGGACTGAAACCAAACTCCTCATGTCTAATTGTAGTTATTCAATGTTACCAGAATCCCTATTTTTGGCAGAACAGACAAAAGAATGTGTAGTGTACTTTCTACTACAGCCATTACAGCAAACTAGATCTGAGTGCTGTTGCTAGTAAATAGCCAGATTATGTTGTCCTTACCCAAGTAGACAGTGGAAAGGAACAATGGCAGAGGACATGATGCGAGTCTGGCCACAGCCGTGCATCCCATGTATGGCGATCTCAGTGCTGAGATCACCTGTCCTCGGCCGTGAACTGAATCATGTCCTAGTGCTGTATCCGACTTCATAGCTTTCCAGGGGAAAAGACTAGGAGATCTGTGACATGACTAGGTCACATAAGCTGTGCTGCACACACTTTACCCTACACGAAGTTGCCCTGGGCCTTGACCTATAGTTCTAAACGTCATCTATAAACCTTTTGGTAAGGTGCTGCCTGAGAACTGCTTTGTTTTTCAGAGGGATCATTGCTCAGGCTTTTTTCCCCAATAACTTGAACTATTTGGCGATTCCTGTTTGGTTTGTATCTTAGACAGCCCTGCCTTCCTGATGAACAGTCGGTCACCTTCTCACGTGTTCCTGACACTGTTCACATCTGTAGCTGGAGTCCTGCTGTCTCCTTACTGCTCCTGACCTGCACTGCGAACTCAGATCTCCCTGTTCCCCCGGAAAGCTATGAAATCAGATATACTGTATGATTCAATTTAGTTGAAAAAGTCCAATCTCGGCCCTCACTTAGCTAGAAAACCACAAATATCTACTGTCTTTTAAAGTTTTGAGACTTGAGACATAAAAGGAAACAGACCAACATCATAGAGTTTTATTGACAAAACCATAGGAAAATGCAGTTTTAGGATGTAAAGTAAAAATGGTTCTCTGAAATATCTACACAAACGTGAATGCTGAAAAGTTTTCATTAAAATCGTATTTCATACAATTATAAACTAATGAGGAACAAAACAATTGTCACCTTCTCCATAACCCAGCCTGAGCTCGACTGACGCTTGCCTTGAGCAGCAGAACTCTTCCCAGACAAGATGGCGGCTCCCACACAGCAGCCAGGCTTCGCTGTTACCTAAGCTCCATCTTCCCAGTTGGTGTTCAAAACTAGGGCACAAGATCTGGCTTTTCAAAAAAAACATAGAGACTCCCAAGAAACTTTTTTTTTTTTTTTTTTTTTTTGAGACAAGGTCTCATTCTGTCACCCAGGCTGGAGTGCAGTGGCCTTTGATGGCTCCCTGCAGCCTTGACCTCCCCGGCTTAAGCAATCCTTTCACCTCAGTCTCCGAGTATCTGGGACCACAGGCGTGTTCCACCCCGTGTTACCCAGGCTGGTCTCGAACTCCTGGGCCTAAGCAATCCTCCAGCCTCAGCCTCCAAAGCACTGGGATTATAGGTGTGAGCCTGTAATATTCTTTAGGCCTCATAGTGTACAAGTGACTACAGCACATTTACAAGTGACTGCCATCTCCAGAATGTGTGGCCACTGTCTACTAGAAAAAGATCAGGCCCCCCAACCCTTTCAGGCGCAGCAAACCCACACTTTATTTGGTGCTTGGGTAACTTGAATATAACATGGCTCCCCTTGCTGTAAGCAAATGCTTTAGAGCTGAACTTTTTCTTTTTCTTTTTTTTTTAAAGCACAGAAGTTCACCAGGGCTAGTAGAAATTTCAAGGAGAATCACTTGAACCCAGGAGGCGGAGGTTGCAGTGAGCTGAGATCGTGCCATTGCACTCCAGCCTGGGCAACAAGAGCAAAACTCCGTCTCCAGAAAAAAGAAAGTAAGTCTTTAATTTTCTTAAATAATCCTCATATGTACTATCCACATTGTGGAAAAACTGAAATACGCAGTCTGGACACTGCACTGAGATCCCAGCATACTGGCACAGACACAGCTATGTCGCGTCTTACAGACTACAACGGACAACAGGCTTAACTGCAAGAGGTTTACAGACAAAACTTGACATAGATGTGCTAGGAGAATTCCAAACTGCTGTCAGAGAGAGTGTAGGAATGGGTCTGAAGAGAACTCCACCCAATCCCTGCTGTCCGGTCACTGCAGCTGCACTCTGTATGCACCTATTAGCAGCTTAACCTGTTGAAAGAAAAGAATGCAGCTGTCAGTACAGACCCAGATTTCCCCTTTCTTACAAGAAAAAACCACACATGGCCAAGATCTGCTTCTATTATTTGGCAGTATTTTCAAGTTGCTTATCAATTTACATTGTTAGATCATTGCCATTTTAATTCAAGAAATAATTCCAAGTGCTATTAATTTTATATTACTGTTTTATTAGAGAGACTATTTTGTCCAGCTTCCTTTCATACAAGAGGTTAGGGACCGGCCTAAAGACATATATTTGGCAATTCCATACCAAGGCCTAGAACATGATTCAGATGGTTCCCTCCTCTAGAGAGGCGTTCTTCTCAGCTGCAACCAAGTCCTTTTCCTGCCGCATTATTATGTCTAACACACTAGATTGAGAGAGGGTGCACCTAGCATCACTACCCTAGGGAGTGCGTCTCTCTAGGACAGGTACACCAGGATTCTTGGAATTTTTTTCTAATGCTGATAAAGTAATCTGGAGTAACAACTTGAGTACTGACACTACATATGAAGAAAGGATTGTCACCTTGGCAGAGGGTGCTTCTGTCAACCTTATGAAGAGTTTATTGGGACCTGCAATAGGGCTGAATGAGTAAACAAAATGACTGTCCTACAATGGAAAGAGAAAAAAAAATCAGTGCTTTTTCAAACTTACACCAGAAACTATTAAAACAGCAATGATGTAAAAGAATCATAAATAAGTTTTGTTTTTTATTTCATAAGTCAAGATGCTGTGGAGGAGGCCAATCGCTTGAGCCCATAAGTTTGAGACTAGCCTGACCAACACGGTGAAACCCCATCTCTACAAAAAATACAAAAAATTAGCCAGATGTGGTGGCGCGTGCATCTGTAGTCCCAGGTAGTTAGGAGGCTGAGGCGGGAGGATTGCTTGTGCCTGGGAAGTCAAGGCCCCAGTGAGCTGTGATCTGCGCCACTGCACTCCAGCCTGGTCAACAGAGTGAGACCCTGTCTCAAAAAAAAAGGTGACTTACTTTTCCCTTGATTTATTAAAAATATACAAATGACAAAATCAGTCCAGGAAACTGGATTAGAATGCACCCAGCAATATACAGTACAAGTGTTAAAATGGCTATATCTAGGGAATTTTGCTTAATTCAGTCCAAGGAAAGAATTCTAAAAGTGGCAAAGTATATACAAAGAATCTTTGAGATCATTAAGAATTTACATTCAGAACAATGCTAGCCCTAAGACAGTATGGTAAGCACAATTTAAGGCAAAAAAACAAACAGGAAAAATTCCTACTGAGAAAATTTAGGATAATTACGGATATTGCCTCATTCCCAACCACTATTATTGGATTATTTTCTGAATGATTATATTAAGACACAGGAATTTAAAATGAAGTCACCTATGCTTTTGATTAGAAGAATTTACTTTTCAATAGTGAAATACAGAGTATCTTACCAGAAAAACAGGAAGTTGAAATTTATCATTCAGAACTACAGCTTGTACACTACATGGTCCACAGAGCCGAGCAATAACTTCTTTACCCAAAAAGTTTGCATGGAAGATAAACAGCAGGATGCCAGAGCCTGAAAATGGGAGATGTGTGTGAATTACTTCAAATGCAACCTTCAGCCCCCAGAGAGAGGAACACTCAACGCCAGATGGAAGCAGGCCCCTGAGCTGGACCTGGTCAGACAGGCATCACCCACTCCGCCTGGAGGCTCAGAGGAGGTTGGCCCTCTCAAAGCTTGTGTCACCTGGCATTTTTCAACCCACAGAACTCTTTTTACCTTTTGCCCAAGTAATCTCTACTGACAGTTCCTGGAAAAGACTTAAGTATGATTTTCTACACTGAAGTTATTAAACTGGTATTTTAAACATGACTGCTGAATGTGCACATGTCCCAGGGACATTCCTGTGGTGGGCTCCTTTGGGTGTGGGTCTGAGTGGTTTTCCATTTTCTTCCACATACCCTTTTGCCCCTTCCAATTTTTCTGATTAATACATACCCAAAATTGGCCAGGCATGGTGGCTCATGTCTGTAATCCCAGCACTTTGCGAGGCAGAGGCGGGCAGATCACTTGAGGCCAGGAGTTCAAGACCAGCCTGGCCAACATAGTGAAACCCCCGTCTCTACTAAGAATACAAAAATTGGTTGGGTGTGGTGGCGGGCACCTGTAATTCCAGCTACTCAAGAGGTTGAGGCAGGAAAATTGCTTGAACCCGGGAGGTGGAGGTTGCAGTGAGCCGAGATCGCACCACTGCACTCCAGCCTGGGGAACAGTGTGAGATTCCTTCTCAAAAAAAAAAAAAAAAAAAAAAAAAAAAAAGCTGGTGGATGCAGACATTATACAAATGCTGAGAAAACTGCAAGTCCAGCAGTTGTAGCTGTCAGTGGGTACTCAGGTTCACCAGGGCCAGCTCAGGGCATCGCTCGCTGGCGCTCACACCTGGCAATGCAGATGGTCCACCTAAATAATCAAAACTATAAATTATTGAACAGGCACGGTGGCTCACGCCTGTAATCCCAGCACTTTGGGAGGCTGAGGCAGGCAGATCACTTGAGGTCAGGAATTTGAGTCCAGCCTGGCCAACATGACCCCATCTCTACTAAAAATACAAAAATTGGCTGGGCGTGGCAGTGGGCGACTGTAGTTCCAGCTACTCCAGAGGCTGAGGCAGAAGAATCACTTGAACCCAGAAGGCAGAGGTTGCAATGAGCCAAGATGATGCCACTGCACTGCAGCCTGGGTGACACAGGGAGACTCCCTCTCAAAACAGCAGCAACAACAAAACCTGATAAATTATGATTCCACAATGTCAAGTTCTCTCAACACTAAGATACTACAAATGGCTCTTTCAGGGGCAGGGCTATATGTTCTTAAATATGTTTTCCAGGAATGAATACTAAATTGTGTTATAAGTATGAACTTGCAATAAAATAAAATATGATTTAGAATTTATTTGAAAAAGAATGAACTGGAATAAACTGGTAAATATCGACAACCAACAACAGAGTATTAGTCAGTGCTAAACAGAAACGCACTATCAAGACATGGAAGGAATCTGGGATGCCTACTGCTAAATGAAAGAGGCCACTTAACAAAACGGGGAACGGGTTTCTAAGCAAAAAAAGCCAGAGCCCAGCTGCCTCCCCTCGGCAGACGTGCTGCCTGCACATCTGCCTGGCACCGCGTGTAGAGAGGGCCAGCCACAGTCATGCCTGGAGAGGGGCTGGAGCAGAGGCTAGAGAGGGAAGTGGCTTCTCCATCTCTTCCACCCGGCTTTACTACAGGGCAAGACTATTTTTTCTTTTTCAAGAAGGGCAAAGACTTTACAAACAACACAATTCAGGGAAAAAACATTCCAGGCTCAGAATCTTCATAACTCAGACACTGAATTTTAGTAAAACTCACTGAGCACCAGTGTGATTAGGAAGCCCTAACTTCAGTGCTCTAAACGGGGGTTAAAACAGGGATGGGGTGTCAGCCGGTGTCTCTTCAGAGTAGCTCTGCTGTTAACTGGTTTGCAGAATTATTACACATAACGGAATTTCCTTAAAGTTTGTTCAAAGAACGGATTCTGTCTAACAATCTGTTACTATCGTGTCACGTTTCACACAGGAAAGTGTGAAGGGAGGCACAGGCTTACCTTCTGGTATGTTCTGTGGGGGTTTGTAATTGAAATCTGTTGAAAAATCTGGCCCCTCACAGAGTCGATGACATGCGATTGGAAACACTGGTTCCAGCAGAGCAAGGCGAGCTTCGAAGTAATCCTTTATTGTCTCTTCTGCTACTCTTGAAAGTCTAAGAAAAAAGAGTAGTACACGTTGTTAACATTAATGTAGAAAAGAACCACAAGCCTGTCGAAAACCAGTGAGGCCTTCCCAGGCCAACCTTCCAAAAAAGAGCTGCAGCTCTGCCTGCCTCCTTCCCAGCTCGACTTCCACCCGGCGGCACCCGACAACCTGTGTGTCTGTCTGGTCCATCTCAGTGGAACTGAAGTTCTAAGAGGGCAAGTCTCTTCCCCCACTGCCGTTTCCATCTCCCCAGTCTTTAGAACAGTGCCTGGCACAAAGTCTATGCTTGATACATAGTTGTCTAATGAATCAGTGGAAAATCAGAAAGGGGAAGCCCTCAGTCCTGGGCAAATCAGGAAAGTGGGTCACTCTACTTCCTGGATCTATGCAGACACCCCGTGTGACCAGAGGAGTCGGGACTGCAGCCATCAGCAGCACCGCGTGCAACAGGCGCAGTCCCAGAGGCCCACCCGAGACCTGTGACATAAACGCCGCCTTGAGTTCGCTACTGTCTGGTATGTGCGAGTTTGTGATGTGTGTTGCCAAAAGAGTTCTGAAGTGATAGAAATACTAAATTGTGTTGTAAGTATGAACTTGCAATAAAATAAAATATGATTTAGAATTTATTTGAAAAAGAATGAACTGGAATAAACTGGTAAATACTGACAAGCAACAACAGAATATTAGTCAGTGCTAAACAGAAACGCCGTATCAAGACATGGAAGGAATCTGGGATGCCTACTGCTAAACGAAAGAGGCCAACCTGAAAAGGCCAAATAATGTGTGATTCCAACTGTTCTGGAAAGGGCAAAATATGAAGGCAGTAAAATTACTGGTGGTTGTCGGGGGCTGGGGGAGGGAGGGATGAAGAGGTGGAAAACAGGCTTATTCTGGCAGTGAAACTATTCTGTGTGACACTGTGATGAGGGACGGATGCATGATGTCTCTGTCCAGATCCACAGAATGTGTCACACTACGAGTGAGCCCTGATGTCAGTGCTGCGCTCCGGGGATTACGCGATGTCCCTGTAGGTTCCTCGGCTGTAGTAGTGTGCCGTGGTGGGCGACTGGGATCTCGACAGTTGGGGAGGATGGCGGTGGGGAGGCTTGGAAATCTGTACCTTCCACTCAACTTTGCTGTGCTTAAAAGTGTTGCAAAAAATAAGGTCTATTAAAAAGAAAGACGAACGTTTAAAGTTTCTTTTTTTTGGTGGGGGTACAGAGTCTTGCTCTGTCACCCGGGCTGCAGTGCAATGGTGTGATCTTGGTTCACTGCAACCTCTGCCTCCCGGGTTCAAGCAATTCTCCTGCCTCAGCCTCCTGAGTAGCTGGGATTACAGGTGCCCGCCACCACGCCTGGCTAATTTTTTTTTTTTAGTAGAGACAGGGTTTCACCATGTTGGCCAGGCTGGTCTCAAACTCCTGACCTCAGGTGATCCACCCGCCTCGGCCTTCCAAAGTACTAGGATTACAAGCGTGAGCCACTGTGTCCGGCCAAGTTTAAATGTTTTTAAGAAAACCTTTGCTAACCAAATTAAGAGCATACTTAATATTTAAGGAAAATACTCCCAGATAGGCCAGTGTTAAGTTTGAAATTTTCTGAGTTAAATAACTTGCAGAAAAATAATTCATATGCCATTTATTAAATCTGTGATTTACTGGAAACAAAACCATCAGGACTTGTGCTGGATGTTTTTCTGAGCAGTTACGCAGAGGCCGCTCCAATGATAATGTGTCCACACGAACAGCGTATGATATGGGACTCAACACGGCACAGTCACTTGCCACTTACGTCTCTAAATGGCTCTTCAGCAAGTCGTACACAAGCACGTTGTTAGACTGCTTCGCGAAGTGCAGGGCACTGTTCTGGTGCTTTGACAAAATGTTGCAGTCAGCTCCACATTCAATCACAAGTCGTACAATGTCTGAATTTCCTCTTTTGCAGGCCTGCGTCAGGTGAAAAGGAGGAACAATTACTCAGCTGTAACCTGTGGTAACTCCCCATGGGTGCTGGTCCCTTCTCCATACATGCCTGGGCTCTGTGAAGAGGGCACAGGCCACGTTGCTTAAATGCAAGTGGGGAGTATCTTTGACTCAGGGGCCAACACAGAAATCTGTGTGCTACGTTCAGGTTAATTTCTTCAGTGAGTTTTCAGGAAATGGGCAACTTCAAAAAGGATGCTTCAGTCCCAAGACAGAACAGACACCAGGCCCTGCCTCTGCTGCCCTCTGTCCATGCGATGCTGTCTCTGCGAGCCAGCCCCTCGGCAGAGGCACCGAGATACACAAGCCTGGCCCTCACTATAGACAGCTTTGTCTCGGGAATCTCAAAAACACCTCTCAGGACCACAAAATAACCTCAAAATGTCCCCAGCTGCTGCTTTAAAGGAGATGACCCAAGCACAGATAGGAATCTGAATTTGCAAACCTACGGTGCAGCTGTGGCACAGACCGTTTCCTTGTCTGTCACTCACTAGCCACGTGACTGCAGATAAGTCCCGTAATTATTCTGAGTCTCCCGTTTCCATTTGTGAAAAGCGGATGGGGTCCCTGTGCCGCCCCCTACCCTGTGAGGCAGATGCTGGGGCAGCAGCGTCACTGTACAGAGTGGCCTCCAGGAGCAGCGGCGCTCCACCACACTACCCGTCCACCACGATGCCCGTCCACCCTCTGCCCATCCGCCACGCTACCCGTCCACCACACTGCCCGTCCGCCACGCTACCTGTCTACCCGCCCACCACGCTGCCCGCCCGCCACACTGCCCGGACAATGGTGTCAGCCAGCGCTTCCAGCAGGGGCAGCTCTGCCGTCAGATCAGCGGAGCCTGGGCAATGCCTGAGACCTTTCGGGTCACGCCGGGTGTCCACTGCAGAGGTGAGGGACACCATCCAGGACAGGCTCGGGACAGACCGAGTGGCCCACACTGCAGCCACGGGGAGGGTGAGGCCCTGCTGGGACCGACAGAGCCTGCAGCGACAGGTGAGGGCAGTCCCCCTGCACCTGCCCACTCTGGTAAAGGACCCATGTTCTACACTTTCTCCTCCGATGAAAGGGTTTTAATTTCTGAAAATCACTATGTTTATATCTTCTCATTCTAAAACTCAAACTTCAACATGCTAAATCCTGAAAGCAATTAAAATACAGCTTTTCAGGAACAAATACTTAAATAAACCTCATGGCAGATAAAGGCAGTCTATTGAATTCAGACCCAGTGAAGTAAGTGCCACGTGTCCTCTCAGGGAAGAAACGCCACGTCCTCCCCGACCCACTCCAGAGCCCTCTCCCCTCCGCACCCCACTCCCAGCTCAACACAGGCACCTCGGCACGGCTTCAGCCCTGAGGTGCTGACCCGGGGCTCCCACTTGCCTTCTGCCTGGTGCTGGGGGAGGCGCTGCCAGCCTGAGGACCACTTCCTCCTCTGCTTCTCCCCACGCAGCTTCTTTCCTTCTACGGCCCTTTTCTCCTTTCCACTTCCCCATGGATGACCCTACTCTCAACCTATGGCTACAGTCACTGTCGCAGAGCTGGACAGCAGCAAACCTGAATCTCCAGCCCACACCCTCTCCTGAGCCTAGATTCCCCAGTGAAATGTGCAGAGGTGACATCTACACGACCCAATACCCAACTCCCTCCATCTGTGCCACCTGGGCCCCCAACTTAGGAAATGGGGTGACCAGGCGTCCCCTCCAGTTACCAAGCTCTGTGAATGGTACCTCTTACCAAGTGGCCAGCTCACCCACTCCATCCCTCCTGCCATGACCCAGGTACAGACTTCTGTTATTTCACATAACCTGGAGACACAACAAGTCTGCAAACTATCCTCCTCCCAATCTATGCCCCTTCTGTACTACGAAGCATTAAAACACACAAATGAAAACCCTCTAATCTGATTCTACCCTTCTTCAGCTTTAACCTTGCTGTGGCTCCCCAGGGCCCTCTGGACGAACTCCCTAAGGCTTCGCATGAGCAGGCTTCTGTGCCCGCCCACCTCTCTCATGCTCTAGATGCATCTGCATGGCTGCAGTTCAGGGTGCACCGGGTCATCTGTCACCAAGATGATGCTTTGAGAGGCCACCACTGCTCCACATGAGACAACCACAGTCCTAGCTACTCGGGAGGCTGAGGTGAGAGGCACTTGAGCTCGGGAAGCCGAGGCTGCAGTGAGTCATGATGGCGCCACTGTACTCCAGCCTGGGCAACAGGAGGAGACTGTTTATGGGCCTCGTGCGGCAGGAGGACAAGAGACAGGTGGTCCGGGCCATCAGAAGACGGTTCACGGTGAGACTGGATGCCAGGTGCCCTGCAGACCCAGGGCCTGGCTGTGCTCTTTTGCTTACTGGGGACAGAGGCTGGAATGGGCGCTGTGGGCAGGCTCCTGCTGGGCTCAATGGCTTACATGGAGCCAAGCATCCCAGGGAGGAAAGAGGACAGGTGCCCACAGGGAGCTGAGCTGGCCACTGCTGGCTGGGTGTCTGGACCTGCTATATCCTAATAGCATCCTGGGCCAGGAACCCACAATTGCTGCAGAGGAACCAACCAGACCGTGTAGTGTCCCCTAAGACAAATGCCAAACGGTCGACCTTTCTTTCAAAACCTGTCTGCAAACCACGTTCCGGAACACAGGAACAAGCCCGAGGCGACAAATTCACCAACATCAAATGAGGAACACAGAGTGCACGAGGAGCTCCGTCCCACGCCCAAGCCTGCTCCTTCCAGGCCGGCAGCCTCCCTGCTGCTCCAGCTGCAGCCAGAGTGCTCCCTCCCTGCTGACTTGACTGCCATTTAGGATACAGTGTGGCACCTGCCTCATCCACCCTACAGATTGCCAGGGTCCCCAAGGCCCAGCTCGGAGCACTTCCCTGTGACCTCATGGCTCTCTGTGCTGTTCTGATCACACCACTGCCCGCTCTGAGCTCACTGCTGCCCTGCCAGCCCGCTTCTCCTCCTCCCCTGCAAGTGGCTGGACTCCAGGACTGTCTTGGTACCCACTCTGTTATCAGGCCCCAGCACAGCGCCGGGCAGTGGCAGATGCTAACACAAGCACCTGCCAAGGTACTGAAGAAGGAACAACCCACAGGAGGGATTTACCTTCATCAGTGCGGTCTCACCATTGCTCTGCTGGACGTTGACAAAAGCTCCCGCTTCCAAAAGAATAGCCACTGTTGTTAAAAAGTTCTATGAAAAGAAAAACAAGCAAATTTAATTCCCCAAATTATTTAAAAGACAGTTTTCAGACATTTTGAAATTCTTTTTTTTTTTTTTTTTTTTGAGACGGAGTCTCGCTGTGTCTCCCAGGCTGGAGTGCAGTGGCGTGATCTCGGCTCACTGCAAGCTCCGCCTCCCGGGTTCACGCCATTCTCCGGCCTCAGCCTCCCAAGTAGCTGAGACTACAGGCGCCCGCCACCACGCCCGGCTAGTTTTTTTGTATTTTTAGTAGAGACGGGGTTTCACCATGTTAGCCAGGATAGTCTCGATCTCCTGACCTCGTGATCCACCTGCCTCGGCCTCCCAAAGTGCTGGGATTACAGGCTTGAGCCACCGCGCCCGGCCGAAATTCTTAAGTCATCAGGAAAAATACCCAGCAGGTTCTATCACATGTGGTTGTGGGTCACACACAGCCTTGCTGTGGGGCCGCGGGGGTGAGCCCTGCCCCACAGAGGCCCAGATTTCGCCACTCACTGTGCTGCCAGCAACTGCTACCTAAACGGAACCGCTAGCTCCAACCTAAGAACCTCTACATATAAATCCTTTAAAAAGATAATATATGGGAACATTTCAATTAAATTATTAACCAAAAGGAATACTAATACCATTCGAAAAAATTTTAAATTATTTAAGATGAAAATTAATATTAGGACTTTAATCAAGTATTTTAATATAAATTACTTCTAACGAGATAAATTACATTTTGAAATGTGATTACAGTGCACTACTGATGATAAATCCATTCATTACATGTCACAGATCAACTGAAACATGAAGTTAAAAAGTTCCTCCAGCTGGGGGCGGCGGCTCATGCCTGTAATCCCAGCACTTCAACCGAGGCGGGAGGATTCCTTGAGCCCAGGCTGGGCAACACAGTGAGACCATGTCTCTACAAACATTTTTAAAACTAGCCAGGTGTGGTGGTACACACGGGCCCAGCGACTCGGGAGGCTGAGGCAGGAGGACTGCTTGAGACCAGGAGTTCCCAGCCACAGTGAGTTATGATGGTGCCATTGCACTCCCCTCTGTGCCACAGATGGAGACCTTATTTCTAAAACGAATTTTTTAAAAAGCTATGGGACCATGTGATGGCTGAGCACGGTGGCTCACACCTATAATCCCAGCACTTAGGGAGGCCAAGGCAGGAGAATCGCGAGGGCAGGAAATCAAGACTATCCTGGCTAACATGGAGAAACCCTGTCTCTACTAAAAATACAAAAAACTAGCCGGGTGTGGTGGCGGCGCCTGTAGTCCCAGCTACTCAGGAGGCTGAGGCAGGAGAATGGCGTGAACCCGGGAGGCGGAGCTTGCAGTGAGCCGAGATCCCGCCACTCACTCCCGCGGCCTGGGCCACAGAGCGAGACTCCGTCTCAAAAAAAGGAAAGTGTTATTTCATAATATAATATGACAATAATAAAATACTATTAGAAAGTAGAACTGGAGCAGAGGAGGCGCAGAGGCTCACTCCTGTAATACTAGCAATTTGGGAGGCCAAGGCGGGTGGGTCACTTGAGGTCAGGAGTTCGAAACCAGCCTGGCCAATATGGCAACACTGTCTCTACTAAAAATACAAATATTAGCTGGGCGTGGTGGTGGGCACCTATAATCCCAGCTACTAGGGAGGCTGAAGCAGGAGAACTGCTGGAACCCGGGGGGCAGAGGTTGCAGTGAGCTGAGATCGTGCCACTGCACTCCAGCCTGGGGGACAGAGCAAGATTCTGTCTTTAAAAAAAAAAAAAAAGCTATGTGGCCGTGTGATTGCTGTATTTCACTACCAAAGAGGTCCTCTCAGTCCATCGGCAGGAATGAAAGCTCTGAAACGGATGCACGAGAAGCCACAAACCTTCTCTGCGGCATGAATGAGGGCGGTGGTCCCGTTTTTCTGCCGACCGTTCACTTTCGCGCCTTTTGTTATGAGGAGTCGCAGGAGGTCGTCCTGCCCTCCCGCGGCGGCAAGCATCACCAGTGTCATTCCACTGGAATCCTGTGTTGGTTTTGTTAAATAAAAAACGTGTTAATCTTTAGAACAATTTCAGAACCAAGTCTTCTCACTTGAGATGTTTCAATGTGATATCACTAACGGGCATTGATTTAGGCATCTACTTAGGATTTTCGCTAAAATATCCCAACCATTATAAACTAGTAGCTTTTAGAATATTTTTTCACATATCCCAACCATCATAAACTAGTAGCTTTTAGAATATTTTTTCACATATAAATGTTTGCATAAAATTTTACGCTTTCCTCTATAGGCCTACCTCGTTTCACTGAGCTTTGCTTTACCGAGCTTCACAGGGACTGTGTTTTTTACAAATTGAAGGTCTGTGGCAACCCTGCTACAGGCACGTTTATTCACACCAGTACCCCACAGCATGTGCCCATTTTGTGGTGGTGTGTCAGCCATTTTTAGCAATAAAGTGTTGTAAATTAAGATATATAGTTTTTTTAAAAGATGTAATGCTATTCACAGACTACAGTAAACTACTACTGTAGTTTACTACAGTAAACCTAACTTTTATTTTTTTTATTTTATTTTTTCTTTTTTTGAGGCAGAGTCTCGCTCTGTCACCCAGGCTGGAGTGCAGTGGCGCGATCTCGGCTCACTGCAAGCTCCGCCTCCCGGGTTCCCGCCATTCTCCTGCCTCAGCCTCCCGAGTAGCTGGGACTACAGGCGCCGCCACCACGCCCGGCTAATTTTTTTTTTGTATTTTTAGTGGAGACGGGGTTTCATTGTGTTAGCCAGGATGGTCTCGATCTCCTGACCTCGTGATCCGCCCGTCTCGGCCTCCCAAAGTGCTGGGATTACAGGCTTGAGCCACCGCGCCCGGCCAACCTAACTTTTATATGCACGAGGAAACCAACAAATTTGTGTGACTCGCTTTATTCCAACAGTCTGGAACCAAACCCACAATATCTCCAAGGAATGCTTGAATTTTTTTTTTGTTGGTGGTGGTTTTCTTTCTTTCTTTTTTATTGAGACAGGGTGTTGTTATGTCAGCCCAGGCTGGTCTCAAACTCCTGGGCGCCTGCCTCAGCCTCGAGTAGCTGAGATTACAGGTGCACGCCACCACGCCCAGCTCTCATTTTTGTATCTTCTTTGATTTTGTTTTGTGTATGAAATCCTAAAGGTACATGAAAAGTTTGTACCATATAAAATGAACAGTGACTTTCTGGGGGGCATATGATCAAATTTTCTACCTAGAAAATCCAAAACAAGGCCGGGCGCGGTGGCTCAAGCCTGTAATCCCAGCACTTTGGGAGGCCGAGACGGGCGGATCACGAGATCAGGAGATCGAGACCATCCTGGCTAATATGATGAAACCCCGTCTCTACTAAAAATACAAAAAATTAGCCAGGCGAGGTGGCGGCGCCTGTAGTCCCAGCTACTCGGGAGGCTGAGGCAGGAGAATGGCGTAAACCCGGGAGGCGGAGCTTGCAGTGAGCTGAGATCCGGCCACTGCACTCCAGCCTGGGTGACAAAGCGAGACTCCGTCTCAAAAAAAAAAAAAAAAAAGAAAAAGATAATCCAAAACAAGTAACTTAAAAACTAGAAGAGAATTTCATTAAATGACTGGAGTCACACATACATATGTGTACAAAGACATCCATAGCTTTACCATTGACAAGCAACCAGTTAGAAAACAAAATGTAAATGAAAAAAGACTAATGACCATAATAAAACATAAAACATACAGGCATACATCTAGAAGAAACGTGCAATGTCTATATGAATGAAAAACCCATAGAACTTTGCTTAAGGGTATAAATGAAGAGCTGAGTGATTAGAATTACCATGTTCCTGGACAGAAGATGCAAAATGTAAATAAAAATGCCAATTCTCAATCTATATTATTTCATGCAATTTTAATCAAAATCCCAATAATTTTGTGAATTGTAATCCCAAAGGATTAAACCTAAAAAATCCACAGCGAAGCTAAAAAACTAAAGAAGAAAATATGAAAATATTTTCTAAGCAAGACAAGATACCCAAAAGCCATAAATGTAAAAGATCGACAGATACAATTGCCTAAAAATAAAAATCTTCAAGCAATACAAGACTCAAAACACAAAACCTAAAATCTAGGGAGAAAGGGTCAATATACTTCCATTAAAAAATCCATACGTATCAGTATGAAACACGCCAGCTACAACAGAGAGATGGACAGTTGTTGGAAATGGGGCAACCATCAAAGAAACACAAATGGCCATAGGAAAATGGTCTCACTCTATGCTCTCGGAATGGCAGAGGGTAAAACCACATACAAAACAGGTAGCCATAACTAAACCAAACCAAACCATCACTTTTGGGGGGGTAAGGGGGTTGGAATTAAAGGGACTATAATTGTACATTTATAGGGTTCTGCAATTTTTTAATTTTACAAAGTGAACGTGCATTACTTTTTTTTTTTTTTTTGAGACAGAGTCTTGCTCTGTTGCCCAGGCTGGGGTGCAGTGGTACGATCTCAACTTACCACAGCCATGACCTCCCAGGCTCAGGTGATCCTCCCACCTCAGCCGCCCAAGTAACTGGGACCAAAGGCATATACCACCATGTCCAGCTAATTTTTGTATTTTTTGTAGAGTTGGGGTTTCACCATGGAGCCCAGGCTGGTCTCCAATTCCTGGGCTCAAGCAATCCTCCTGCCTCGGCCTCCCAAAGTGCTGGGATTATAAGTGTGTGCCACCACACCCAGTCTTTTGTAATTAAAATAAATCAAAAATTAATTTGAATTCTTTCAAGAGTTACTTTCCATTTTCCTTTCATGAGATTTTTCAAAGACATATTACCTCTTGGTCCAGGTTATATTCTTCATTTGAATTAAGTGCAACTTTTACAGTAATATAATCCCCATTTTTTACAGCATCCCTTAACACATCTAAAATGAAAGGAAAGATAAGTTAGATTTTATAAATCTAGATTTGTGAAAGGGATTTCAATATTTCCAAAACCACTCACTACTTGGAATTGCATCTGCTGCAGCAAAATTCTCATCTTTCCCATCAAGGTGCTTTTGGAAATCTTCTAACTTCATCCATTCCAACTGCAGGTCCATGCCCAGACTCAGAATCTGCTGCCTGCCATCTGGAACACACAATGGCCTTCTTAACATACATTTGTCTTAAGTATAAAAAACTCACAATGTTATGAAATTTGTGGTGTCTTAATCAAAGCTCTATGTATACTTTTCACACAAGTCACTGTATAATGGGGTCTTTTAATTGATAAAATCCCCGACTTTCTTTGGGAAGTAATGTGAACGATTCACACTGAGAAGCCATGGTACTCCGAAGGCATGAAGATAAATAGGTAACCTGTCATTGTAAAATAGCGAAGGAGGAATTTTAAGACTAAGTAGCTCAAAGGAAGGAGGGATCAGGGATCTGGTAAGAGGAAATACAATCCTAATGTGACTTTTCTCCCTTACACCATTCTTCTTGGACATACGCTGCTTCCCATCATGTACAGATAAAGCTGTTCTCGTGTGTGAGCTACCCCAGCATGTGAGTCAAAGGCACTGCTTATGGATCCTTCCAGATTCACTCGGGCCCCTACATCTGGAAGCCTTCTGCTCCCACAGTGCCCTGGCCCACACCCAACTCCCTGTGAGGTACTGCTAGAGTCTTCTCCGACAGGACCCACAGGCACGGGAACATCAGGACGTTGTGTTCAGCCTTTATCACCACAGCAATCACAGACTTCAGTGCAGCTCGTCTGGGAGTAATTCACAATGGTTGTTTTACAAGTGAAAAACAGAAATACTTGATGGTAAGAGTTAAAGGATTTTCACCTGAAACCAATTCCTCAAACTATATAGATGACATTAAGCAGATGGCCTTGCCACAGAAATAAAGTCTGTAAAACATATGCAATAAAGAAGAACTTTTCCAAAGCCCTCAACTCAAACTAACACTTCTGGGGGCGCGCCCAAGATGGCCGAATAGGAACAGCTCCAGCCTCCAGCTCCCAGCGTGATCAAGTGGGCTTCATCCCTGGGATGCAAGGCTGGTTCAACATACGCAAATCAATAAACGTAATCCAGCATATAAACAGAACCAAAGACAAAATCCACATGATTATCTCAATAGATGCAGAAAAGGCCTTTGACAAAATTCAACAGCCCTTCATGCTAAAAACTCTCAATAAATTCAGTATTGATGGAATGTATCTCCAAATAATAAGAGCTATTTATGACAAACCGACAGCCAATATCATACTGAATGGGCAAAAACTGGAAGCATTCCCTTTGAAATCTGGCACAAGACAGGGATGCCCTCTCTCACTACTCCTATTCAACATAGTATTGGAAGTTCTGGCTAGGGTAATCAGGCAAGAGAAAGAAATCAAGGGTATTCAGTTAGGAAAAGAAGTCAAATTGTCCCTGTTTGCAGATGACATGATTGTATATTTAGGAAAACCCCATCATCTCAGCCCAAAATCTCCTTAAGCTGATAAGCAACTTCAGCAAAGTCTCAGGATACAAAATCAATGTGCAAAAATCACAAGCATTCTTATACACCAGTAACAGACAGAGAGCCAAATCATGAATGAACTCCCATTCACAATAGCTTCAAAGAGAATAAAATATCTAGTTTTATTAGACTAACCTCTATGGTTTATTAGATCCTAGTTATAAACATGTATGTACACTTTTTAGTACTCCTCCCCACCACTACTGTAGTCTTTATTCTTCTTCTCGACCAGTTCCAATGTCCTCAGGACAGCATTTACAGTATAATCTTATTTAGTGTTATTTGCTACAACATTAAAAGGATAAAATACAAATAAGTTTATATTTGATAATTTCCTGAAAGAAATCTATTAAATAGTAAGATATAAAATGGGGCTGCCAGGTAGGAGTAGGTAAGGTAGAAAATCAGAAATCTTTTAATTCCATACGTGCTGAGAACATTATAGGAACTCAGAAAAATTGTTTGATCCATTGAGAAGTCACAGAATGACCCATCTTCAATATAAAATGTTATTCAGGAGATCCAAATAAACTCTTTACTCCATTATTTTTTTATCTTGAGATCAGAAATATAGACAGAGAAGAGTACAGTAAAATAATACGGTGCACTATCTTGAAAAAATCTGCAAAATGATTCCAGACTCACCCGAATTCTCATCTGCTTGGCACACGCTGTCTGAACCCTCTTGATCACCTTCTGCAGCAATGTATGCCCAAGTGTCCGTTTCGTCTCGGGTGTTCCTCCTCTCTTTAAGTGACTGTTTGTTTTCCTTGGTTTTGTGATCGTCTATGGTTTTAAAATCCAGTGGTATTTCTTCCCTTTTCCGATTATTCTCAGAAACATCATTTTTTTCTTCTGGAGTTAATTTAAATAAATCAAATGCATTTCTGATTTCCTTAAGTGCTAATGAAAAAATTAAAAGATAGTTAAGTATGAGTCACAAATTTGTTACATTCAAAAGACAATCTAAGTTAGTGTTAAAGCAACAAGATATTTTCTTTTTACTAACATCCACCTAGCTTATAAAGCCTGGTCTGATTTACTGTCAAAGCCAAAAAATCGTTTCAGCTGGTCTTTCTACTGGCTGCTCAATATTCAGAAAGGATGTGCAGTGTGAATGGCTGTTAAGCAGATGTTCTGAACTACTCACCTGCAGTTGTGACAAAGGCCTACTGAAGGCGGTGAGTCTCAGTGATCCAAGTCACACCAGCACCTTTCCCACAGCTAAAGACATCAGACTGTCTATAGCTGGATCCTGAGGCTTGCACCAAAATGGTTTCTGGTGGCAAGTGAGGGAAACAGCAGGGTGCCAGAGCACTGCCCATGTACCTGGTAAAACTGTACCTGATGCTACCAGCTTTTAACTAAAGAAAGTGGGAAGAAAACGGGCAGACACTAGACCTGACATTAGAAATAACCCCAAGAAGAGGAGAATTAGGATGAATTCTATTATAAACTCTAGGTACACAGCAGACAGGTTTTGTTATCAGGGAATATTGAAAACTGGACTCTAGTGAGTACCCTTATGAATGGGACAAACAGTCGTTCCATTTAAGGCTATATGTTCACAGTAAAAATGTATCTAAAACTGACATACAAGATACTAGGAGGAAAAAAGGTTAAGAAGGCCAGGTCCAGTTTTACAGCATTTTGAACCTCTAGTTATTGACGAACAGAAGGCATTTAAGATTTTTGTTTTGCTTTGAACAGCAATCTTACAGCCACTTTACGTGTGACCCACTGAAACAAAGCCACTGCTCCTGCCACTTCATTCACCTGCTTCCACTGCCAAAACCAGCCTAGGCTTAGGAAAAACTTACTTTTAATATTACTTCAGTTACATTCAGCTTTCAGTAAGAAAACCCAAGGAAAATCATTCATCTCTTAGAACCACTGTTTGCCAGAAAACATGTGTTCCAAGTACTTTTGCTACATAAACTAAATATTTATCTGCTAGGGTTTATTCAAACACTGTAATGGTGTTTTTTTGTTTGTTTTTAAGAAATATAAAGTATTTGTTCCAATATTGATATATATTATGGATTTTCTATTATGGTCTATCTTGAAGTGATCCAAAATGCATATTCAATATTATATTTTACACAAATGACACAGACTTACTTATAATGAATATATTAAAAGGTGTGTTTTAAAATTTAGCATCTGCTATAAAAAATACATTTATTTTTCTGCCATAACTGATTTTCTGTCTCAGTAATTCTAATCTGATCCCTCATCATATTAAAAAGGAAAAACAAGGTGAAAATAACGAAAAAAAATTATATGAATTTTTACATAATAAATGTAATAAATGTAACTGGTTATTTGTATATCAGACAGCAATGTAAATGGTAAAACGTTAACATTTACACTCACTCTTTAATCCTTTTGGCTCTTTTCTGCCTTTTTCTTCCTTGTCAGAATCGTGCCTTTTCTGATATTTTTCTTTGGATTCAGTTTTTTTGGTCTCTTTGTCCTGAAAATGACATGATATCCAAACAAGAATGGATAAAGAGTTGACGCTGTGTATTTATTTGAGAACCGGAAAATACAGGTTTGTGGCTTCAGGGAACCACCCTTGTGTACTGTGGTACATGTTCACTGATCATTAAATCCTCTTCACACAAAAGAATTTTGCTTCCTCAGTCAACCATATGATAATTCACAAAATACCAAATTCAAAGCCCAACACCAGTTTTCCCACCCTCTTTTAGGAATTTTATTTAAAAAAAAAAAAAGGAGGGCCGGGCGCGGTGGCTCAAGCCTGTAATCCCAGCACTTTGGGAGGCCGAGACGGGCGGATCACGAGGTCAGGAGATCGAGACCATCCTGACTAACACGGTGAAACCCCGTCTCTACTAAAAAAAATACAAAAAACTAGCCGGGCGAGGTGGCAGGCGCCTGTAGTCCCAGCTACTCGGGAGGCTGAGGCAGGAGAATGGCGTGAACCCGGGAGGCGGAGCTTGCAGTGAGCTGAGATCCGGCCACTGCACTCCAGCCTGGGTGACAGCGCGAGACTCCGTCTCAAAAAAAAAAAAAAAAAAGGAAATTCTAAGAAAGTTTTCCACCCACAGTCTTAACCAACCATGACTATTTTACTTCTCCATGTTCCCCCTTCTGGTCCTTGTACTTTTACATGGATAATCTTTTTTAAAATTCATTTTTGTTTACATTACACACATATTTTTATGACTGTGTTCACATTTATGTAGGCTCCTCTTCTCCACTGCATTATCTAAGTTGTTCTATTTCGCTACACTGACCTCATAATATTTCAGTAGTTCTAATGGTCCCCAAGTTGACATATCAATGTTTCCTTAACCATTTCCCCTATGGCTAGAAAGTCAGATTGCTATCCATTTTTCACTAATGAAGATAATTCTGCCATGAATAACTATGTATGCACAGTTTTTCCTTCTTTAAAATGATTTCCTTAAAATAAATTCCCAAAACTGGAAATAATGAATGAAAAAAATGTTCTTTATAGCCCTTGATAAATACTGCATATATAAATACTCTCATAATTTGGAAAATACATCCATTTTGCAAAGCCATATAAAAATAATTTTTATAATGGGACAAATTCTCTATTAAATACGTTTTTATAAGCGTATTTAATTAATTAAATTTAATTAAAATACTTGTTGATGTACTTTGTGTCCTATTATTTAATAGTGGTATACTCAAGACAACAGGGGAAATGACCAAGTAGGATGTGAAAAACCAATAAAATAAGCTGATGAAGCTACAAACCTGAGTATACAATGCTCCATATATCATCTGAGTACCTCTAAAAACCATCCTTACTTGTTCACAAATTAGCCTTTAATTTTCTAGTCATAATCATTCTAAGAGAAACAAACCAGAGACTAAGAGATAAGCTGCGGTGTCCAAAAGCTGGAGGATCTTCATTTATGACCGCCCACAGTCAAACACTTTCTTACAGCTTGGCTGTTGCCCTTTCTTTGCTTGTGAAATGTCTTGACCACTCAACATGGGTTTTCTGCTGCCTTCCGTGGCCCTTACCTCCTCGGCTGAGTCAGTGGACCAGAAACCTCTCTCTTCCCCGCTCAACCTCCAGCCCTTTGGCGTTTGGGCAGACACAGGCATCAGCTTCTCTGACTCTGCAGCACTTCTGCCTCTGTCTTGATTCCTCTGCTTTTTAGGCACAGTTTTCTTCTCTAAGAAAGCGTTCTTGTTCTCTGGCTTCCTGCTCTCTCTAGTGTCCTCAGCCTTTCTCGGGGTCTTCTTCTTCCTCCTGCCTCTGACATCGGTATCCTCCTCAGCACTCATGGCGCTGTCTAGCGGCTTCTCAAAGCCGTGCTCCAGCCCTGTGTCCTGCCCTGCTCTCTCTCTTGCAGTTTTAGTGTTTTGTTTCTCTTCTCTGCTGTCGGAATGTAGCCCTTCACTGTCATCCTCTGGAAAGGCAGAATCATTAAGTACACTTGATTCAGATTCCACCTGGGATTCGACACATTTTTCTTTTTTTGTTTTTCTATTTTCTTTGGGATCTTCTCTTGTTTTCGTCTTTAAATCTCTTATTTCACCCTTTTTAACTTTCTTTAATTCCTTTGTTTCTTTTACTTCATCTTTTTTAGGCTTTTTGGACTCCTTTAGTTCTTCTTTGGCTTCAGAAATTCTTTTCTTTGTCCTTAAATCAAAAACTAAACTTTCCAAGGAGCTCTCCAGGTCTGATTTGGACTTGTCTTTTAGCTTCCCGGCCTTTGCTTTTTTCTTTTTCAGATCATCTGGGCTCTTCTCTTCTCTCTGCCTTAATTTTTTCTTTTTCTTCTTTGGTGAAGTATCTTCTTTTGTCTCACTTTGCTGATCGCTATCAGAGTTCGCCTCAAATATGTCGTTATTTAAGGACAGTCTCTAGAAAATACAAAAAAGATTAAAATATTCATAAACATATTGATTTTAAAGGTTTTGAAAAGTAGTACTAATGAAATTTGGTAAGAATATATTTTGTTCCAAGCAGAATCTCAACTTCTTAAACCTGCTTACGTAAGCTGAAATCGTACGCTGCCTCTATCTCTGACTTAGCAAACAGGTCTTGGCAGTGAGGGCAAGTGTGAGTTTAGAAGGCAGGAGCGCACAGAAACACAGTGCTGCTGAGTGCCCAGCCCAAAGCAGGAGTGAGTGGACGCAGGTATGGTGGGCTGTAAATGATCTGAACTTCAACATTTCCAAAACCACCAAGAAAGTAATTTTTACAGACTTTCTTGGCTGCCAATAAAGTAGTTACCAATGCAAATACGAAACGTTTTCTAAGACCCTGGATCCCGGAATGTCCTTAAACTTGCTCCTACATTTGACAGTTATGTACAGAACAAGCAAGACTGCACACAAATCTTACTTCCCAAATTCATGTGTTATCTGAAATATTGCTTATGAAAAAATATTTTCCTATATTAAAATTGAAAAAAAGAAACTTAAGAATAAAGTACTTGTATAGACACAAAAACACTATGCAAAGTATTTTCAGTTCCCATTTCCCAAAACCACCGTATCCTAAATGACTTGGGGGTAGAGAGAAGGGATGGAAACGATAGCTTTTGTTTGTTTGTTTGTTTTACAAGACAGAGTCTCATTCTGTCGCCCAGGCTGGAGTGCAGTGACTTACTGCAACCCCTGCCTCCTGGGTCCTGGGTTCAAGCAATTCTCCTGCCTCAGCTTCATGAGTAGCTGGGATTACAGGCATGCGCCACCATGGCCTGCTAATTTTTGTATTTTTAGTAGAGACAGGGTTTCACCATGTTGGCCAGGCTGGTCTTGAACCCCTGACCTCAAATGATCCTGTCTTGGCCTCCCAAAGTGCTGGGATTACAGGGGTGAGCCACAGCATCTGACCAGATATACTTTAAAAATGTCTTCCCTACACTGCCTAAGAAATGGATGCCACCAAGGTTAACGAGTGGGAATATGGTGGCACTGACTTAACCTTTCCAATCTCCCTGAATCACCTCATAAAAAACAAGACAAGTAGGATAGCAAAACAAAACTCCCCGCAGACAGCTTTTGGTTTCGGTGAGTCCGAAGTCCATACCACGCAAGCCTTACCAAAACTAAAACAGTGGTAAGGCCCATGTGGTGTGGATGGTCACGCAGGGGAAGCGAAGGCAACAATCTGGAAAAGCCCAGGCGGGTCCTGCCTGAGAGAGCAGCTGCGGGGTGGGGCCTCATGCGCACTGGGCAAGGCAGGGGAGAAGGGGAGAGGTGGCTGGCCCCTCCCAGGCCCTGCAAAAGGGACCAGCGAAGCTCTCCTCAGGACTTCCAGGACCAAGCCACACAAGGAGGAAAAACTGCTAGGATTAGATTCCAAACCAAGTAGGCCGAGAAGACAGAAACAAAAGATCAAAAAAAATTGTTTTAATTAGCCAGGCTGACTATCCTAAAAACAACAGAAGCATACCAAAAAGACATGTCTATAAAATGGAAGAGAAAACAAACAAAAACTTCGGAGCATCAGGCAAAAAGACCCAAGTCACTTACAAGACAAATAAACTCAACTGGTCATCAAGAACAATGTTTTGTGCCAGATGATAATGGATTAACACAGTAAGACACCTGAGAAAAGAAAATGTGCACTAAGGAATCTGCAACTGGCGTTCAGATAGAAACGCTGCCAACAAACTGTTAGGAAACAAAAGAAGTCGGTGAACTGTTCTTCAGAGCCTTCCTACCACAGAGGGGGGTCGCAAACTCTCGCATGCACCCCTGCTGGGGACTGATGCTCCTGCCAGAGTCCATACTTTGAGAAGCCATGTACTAAAGCATGAGCTTCAGATAACCAAAAATGATTGGACAAACATCACCATAAGGACTGGTGGAAAACATTAATTATGTATTTGCTTCTAGGACTAAAACTGAATGAGGGTTGCAAGAGAGGCTGTAGTATGCGTGACTAAATGTTCTAACAAGGTACAGTGTATCTAGAAAATAACAGGGAGACGTGGTGAGAACGTACTGAAGGAATATTATGCTTGCTGATTATAGTTATTAAATGGGAGTAAAGGGCAGTATTTCAAATTAGATATAGAGGGAGAGAGACGGCAGGGAGAAGATAGGTCCCAGTTAATTTCTAGTTTTATCCTTCAAACCACGTTAAGTATTTTACATACTCAACAAAATTGCATCGGCAAGGATGGGGGAACCCTAAAACTGAATACAGACAGACAAATGAACCTGTTTATAAAATTGATAACCACACAGAAAAAAAAATTCAAGTAACTTCTGAACATTAAACACTGCATATATTCTAAGAACAAAAAGAACTGCAAATAAATGTGGAACTTTATCAAATAGGTTGATAAACAAATACTGTTTGTCGTTCATGGTAGAAAGGGCACAGCAAATCTGAGGTTAATTTCTCTGTATTGTAAGACGTAGTAAATAAGGACATGCAGTACTGTTGTGACCAGAGTTCTCCTGGTAGGGAAGGGAGAACACACAGGTCTCTGTGGTGACGGGGCGGTGACAGGTCGGTGACAGGTCGAGTTCCAGAGGTCAGCAGGGATCTACTGAGGCTGGGATGTGCCACTGTGCCAGAAAAGAGAGCAGTGCTACCCTGAGAGGGAGCGCCAGGACACAGGGACTGGTATGAAGGAGTTCCCAGCTAAATGTGCAACAGTTTTAGCACCAATAGTAACATGTTGAATAAAAGCATCTCTAAGAATGTACTGGTGCCAAAAAAATGCCCATATTTGTTTTCTGAATAAAATATGTATTAATAAAAGATTATTTTAAAGTTAGGGCAAAAGGCAAAATTATCAGTATATGGTACCATCTTTAAAAGAAAAATCAGGGCCGGGCGCGGTGGCTCAAGCCTGTAATCCCAGCACTTTGGGAGGCCGAGACGGGCGGATCACGAGGTCAGGAGATCGAGACCATCCTGGCTAACACAGTGAAACCCCGTCTCTACTAAAAAATACAAAAAACTAGCCGGGCGAGGTGGCGGGCGCCTGTAGTCCCAGCTGCTCGGGAGGCTGAGGCAGGAGAATGGCGTAAACCCGGAAGGCGGAGCTTGCAGTGAGCTGAGATCTGGCCACTGCAGTCCAGCCTGGGCAACAGAGCAAGACTCCGTCTCAAAAAAAAAAAAAAAAAAAGAAAAATCAGGTCGGGCACAGTGACTCACACCTGCAATCCCAACCAACACTTTGGGAGGCCAAGGTGCAAGGATTACTTGAGGCCAGGAGTTCCTACCAGCCTGTCAACAGAGAGAGACCCTGTCTCTGGAAAAAAGAAAAGAAATTAGCCGGCCTAGTGGCATGTATCTATAGTCCCAGCTGCTTGGGAGGCTGAGGTGGGAGCATCGTCACTTGAGCCCAGGAGGCTGAGGCTGCAGTAGGCCATGATTGTGCCACTGTACTCCAGCCTGGGTGACGGAGGCAAGACTCTGTATTTAAAAATAAATAAGTGAGAAGAAAAGAAAAAATAATATATCTATGTATAACCCGAAGGCAGATCAAGCACAGAAAACAGATTTTACCTATCTTTCTCTAATTGGAACTGTTTAGGGGTCTGACCCCTATGAGACATTCCATGTTTACTCAAAAAAGAAAAAAAGCTAAAACTACTACAATGTCGACAGAACAGTTCAGCAGAAGTCCATTAGTGTTACATAACATCACTCAAAGCTCACAACAGACCAGTGGTCACCTTATGAAGACACTTGCTTTACTAAGTGATTGCTTCACTGACTAACCCAGTGCGGGCCCAGTGTATGGTAGTTATGCAGCAAACACACATGCTCAGTAAATGCCAGGCACTTCTGCTACTGCTATTATTATTATTATTAACAACGAATGCACACAGTCAAAACTAAAACTAATATTGTTTTGGTCATTTAAAAAAAGACTATGTATTTTAAAAAACATAGGTGAAACTTAAATTGTAGGGAGAAAGATCAACGTTCAGCCTATAAAATAACGAGAATCATTCTCTTAATGTGAGATATCTTCACTATATATAGTTCTTTTTTTTCCTTTTTTTTTTGAGATGGAGTCTCGCTCTGTCGCCTAGGCTGGAGTGCAGTGGCACCATCTCGGCTCACTGCAAACTCCACCTCCCGGGTTCACGCCATTCTCCTGCCTCAGCCTCCCGAGTAGCTGTGACTATAGGTGCCCACCACCACACCTTGCTAATTTTTTGTATTTTTTAGTAGAGACGGGGTTTCATTGTGTTAGCCAGGATGGTCTCAATTTCCTGACCTCATGATCCACTCGCCTCAGCCTCCCAAAGTGCTGGGATTACAGGCGTGAGCCACCGTGCCCAGCCTTCACTATATAGTTCTAAGTTTTTTTTGTTTTTTTTTGTAAACCAGGTCCTCACCAGATAATTTGTTTTAACTAGCAGAAAAAGCAGGCATAAGACATAGGTTGATAATGCAAAATAAATATAATAAAATATACAAAATCTAGTTGTTCATATCATGGACAAACAAATGACAGTTTGGCATGTCTCTTTTTTCTCCACTTTTACCTTACTCTTAACTTAAAGGAAAGTATCAATATTCATCTCCAAACTATTCTTGTTTGTCAACTGCAACTGCAGGTTGGATACAGAAAGAAGAACCCAGCAAAAATCACTGAAAGCAGTCTGTGAGAATTGGCTACATGGAATTTACACTAAGGAATACTGTACACTTCATTATTTGTAAATCACTTACTACACATACTTAAAAGAATTAAAATTTACAATATATTTATGTACATAAAAACAAGTATGAGACAAAACATAGTACCTGAATATCCTTCCTGACTGCTTTGGCTTTGTTCTCTGCAATTTTCTTCCTAAACTCAAGAAGCACTTCTTTACAGTCCTCCAGGTGAATCTCGGGCTCCCAGGTATCGTCATCCGACGTATAGCCTTTCCAGCGAACTTTGTAAAGAACTTTACCCTGTTATAGAAAATAAAAGGAGGCAAATAAAGCAGATCACTAACTTGATTAAATTTCAAAAAAAAACAAAACTGAGAAGACATGAACGAACTTGAAAATTGCTTCTAAATGGAAATTATCACATTATAAAGTACATCCATCTCCTGAGAAAAATGGCTTAAGAAACAAAGTATCGACCAGGCGCAGTGGCTCAGGCCTGTAATCCCAGGACTCTGGGAGGTCAAGGTGGGCAGATTGCTTGAGCCCAGGAGTTTGAGAACAGCCTGACCAACATGGTGAAACCTCGTCTCTACTAAAAATACAAAAATTATGGGCCAGGCGCAATGGCTGACGCCTGTAATCCCAGCACTTTGGGAGGCCGAGGCAGGCGCATCACCTGAGGTCAGGAGCTGAAGACCAGCCTGGCCAACGTGATGAAACCTTGTCTCTATTAAAAAATACAAAAAAATTAGCTGAGTGTGGTGGCGGGCGCCTGTAATCCCAGCTACTTGGGAAGCTGAGGCAGGAGAATCGCTTGAACCCAGGAGGCAGAGGTTGCAGTGAGCCAAGATCACGCCATTGCACTCCAGCTTGAGCAACAAGAGCAAAACTCTGTCTCAAAAAAAAAAAAAAAAAATGATGGTGGTGCGCACCTGTAGTCCCAGCTACTTGGTAGGCTGAGGCAGGAGAATCACTTGAATCCAGGAGCCAGAGGTTGCAGTGAGCAGGGATTGGGCCACTGCACTCCCGCTTGGGCAAAAGAGCGACATACCATCTCAAAAAAAAAAAAAAAAATTAGCTGGGCACGGTGGCATGCAACTGTGGTCCAAGTTACTTGGGAGGCAGAGGTGGGCAGATTACTTAGGCCCAGGAGATGGAGATTGCAGTGAGCCAAGATGGTGCCATTGCACTCCAGCCTGGGCAACAGGCTGGTGTAGAAAACAAGAGAGAGAAATGAAAAAACCGTGTGTCATTGTTCTGTTTTTCATAAACCAAAGACTGAAGTCCTATTCTGATTCCATAAAGCGGTATGTAATTCTTGAAAAGCAATGAAAAATAGAAAAGATAGGAAGAACCAAATAATAAATAGATACTGGTAATAATTTGATCTACTTCCTTCACCTGTTACATTAATACATATTTAGAATGTTTTTAAAACATTAGGATAATACTATAATTTTTAATATTGCTTTTTCACTTATGTATCAAGCACTTTTTGTTATAACTTTTCAAACGATTTTTAGTGACTTAAGATTATTCCATCATACAAATACAACAAAAAATACTACAAAAATGCTCCCTTTGTTACCATGGTGGTTTAGATCATTTCCATTTTTTTTTTCTGTACTTATAAATAAAGCTGTAATATCCCTGTGTATCTGTCATTAAGCAGTTAGAATAAATTCCCAGAAAGGAGATCAATGGGGTAAAAAAAAACCCAGCCATTTCCAGGGTTGGTGGCAGCCAGGCGTGGTGGTAGGCACCTAGAGTCCCAGATACTTGACAGGCTGAAGTGAGAGGATTGCTTAAGCTCAGGAGTTCGAAGTCAGCCTGGGCAACATAGTGAAATCCCATCTCAAAAAAAAAAAAAAAAAAAAAAGGCAAGCCATGTAAAGATTAAAACGCACTGCCAAATGCCTTCCAGAAGAAATGCTCAAATTTACACTACACCAGATACAAGAGTCCATCTCTCTACATCAGGGGTCAGCAAACCACAGCAGGTCCTGCCTCCTGTTTTTGCCCATCTTGTGATCTTAAGAATCGTTCTGTATTTTTAAATATTAAAGGGAAATCAAGAGAATTACATTCATCAAGTGCTTCACAATGTGTCATGCACTGTCTAAATCTTTACATTTATTAGTTCATCATTAATATTTACAACATCCCCATGAACTAGGTAGTATTACTCATTTTATAGATGAGAAAACTAAAGCTTCTAGATAAAGTAGTCAAAGAGCACACAGCTAATGGGTAGTTCAGCTGAAATTCAAACCCAGAGTCTTACCCTAGAGCCTGTTTTTGTTTGTTTGTTTGTTGAGACAGGGTCGCCCAGGCTGGAGAGCAGTGGCACGATCTCGGCTCACTGCAACCTCTGCCTCCCGGGTTCAAGTGATTCTCATTGCTCAGCTTCCCAAGCAACTGAGATTACAGGTGGGCACCACCATGCTCCGCTGAGTTTTGTATTTTTTAGTAGAGACGGGTTTCGGCATGTTCAGGCTGGTTTCAAACTCCTGGGCTCCAGAGATCTGTCCACCTTGGCCTCCCAAAATGCTGAGATTACAGGCATGAGCCTCTACACCCGGCCCATAAAATTCTTAACACAGGAATAAGTTTTCATGACTTTGGATTTGGCAATGTGTCCGTAACTCGGGACCTCAGTTTTTAAAATATGTTTTAATCACCTTATTTTTCTTCCTTCCCTCCTCTCTTACCCCTTAATTCCTTCCCTCTCTAGACACTCTCTTCCAGCGATGCATGCTTATCTAATTATGTTCTTGCTTAAGTAATTCCAGAGGTTAGGCCAGGCACAGTGGCTCATGCCTGTAATCCTAGCACTCTGGGAGGCCGAGGCAGGTGCATCACGAGGTCAGGAGTTTGAGACCAGCACGACCAACATGGTGAAACCCCGTCTCTACTAAAAACACAAAAATTAGCCGGGTGTGGTGGCAGGTGCCTGTAATCCTGGCTCCTCAGGAGGCTGAGGCAGGAGAATCACTTGAACCCAGGAGGCGGAGGTTGCAGTGAGCCGAGATCGCACCACTGCATTCCAGCCTGGGCGACAGCAAGATTCCATATCAAAAAAAAAAAAAAGAAAGAAAAAGAAGAAGAAATTCCAGAGCCTAATCTCAAACAAACCAGGCACTGTAGAATCCTCCTGCTCAGGAGGAGTGGCAAGCAACTAGGCTACCACCAGCGCCAACCAGACCTCCAGATGGGTGACTACCCAAAAGAGCCATCCAAACACACACACACAGACCCTGCACCACTCCCCCATGTCTCCCATACCAAGCTGCCCTTTAAAAACCCTATGGTAATTTCTTTTTTTTTTTTTTTTTTTGAGACAGAGTCTTGCCGTGTTGCCCAGGCTGGAGTACAGTGGCGCAATCTCGGCTCACAGCAACCTCTGCCTCCTGGGTTCAAGCAATTCTTCTGCCTCTGCCTCCCAAGTAGCTGGGATTACAGGCATGCACCACCACGCCTGGGTAATTTTTGTATTTTCAGTAGAGATGGGATTTCACCATGTTGGCCAGGCAGGTCTTGAACTCCTGACCTCAAGCGATCGGCCTGCCTTGGCCTCCCAAAGTGCTGGGATTACAGGTGTGAACCACCGCACCCAGCCCCCTATGGCAAATTTTAAAATTTAAGATGTTCTTTGTGATAACAGTCCACCATCTTCTCAGTTTTGCTGGCTTTCTGGATAAATCCACTTTTCTCTCATCAACCCTCGTCTCATGTCTGGTTTTCAAGTGGCAAGCAGCCAACCCTGGGTTCGGCTACAGATTCTCTGATACGCCATCAAAAAAAATAGATAAACTATATTTTATCAAAATTAAAAACTGTTGGGCATCAAAGGACATTACCAACAGGTGAAAAGATAGCACGCAGAATGGGAAAAATATTTGCATATCATATACCTGATAAGGAATTAATATCCAGAATATATAAACACAACACATGAAAAGATGATCAACATCATTTGTCCTTAGGGAAATGCAAGTCAAAACCACAAAATGAGACACTACTTCACACCTTTAGATGGCAAAAAAAAAAAAAAAAAAAAAAAACAGAAAATAGCAGGCATTAGTAAGGATGTAGAGATATCGGAACCTTCTTACATTAGTGTTTGGAACGTAAAATGGTATAGCTGCTATGAAAAATCATCAGGCAGTTTCTAAAACAATTAAACATTGAATCATCCTGTGACACAGCAATTCCAAAAGTGGTCCCTATTTTTCAATTCCAAAAGGACTGAAACAAATATTTGTACACCAGTGTTCACTGCAGCATTGTTCACAACAGCCAAGAGGTGGAAGCAACCCGAGTGTCCACTGACGGACACATAAAGCGGGGTCTCCCCACACAGTGGAAAATTATTCAGCCCCAAAAACGATGGAGATCCCAACACATGCTACAACACAGATGAATCTTGAAAATATTATGCTACAAAACACAAAAGGATATTTATGATTCCACTTACATGAGGTACTTAGAATAGGCAAATTCATTGAGACAGAAAGTACATTAGAGGCTACCAGGGACTTGAGGTAGGCAGGATGGGTACTCTTCAATCATACTCACACTGCCCTTCAGTCATTCAGCCATCTGTGTAAAAAGACCAAGTACCAGTACTGCTTAATGGCTACAGAGTCTCTGGAAAGACGAAAAGGTTTTAGAAATAGTAGTGTTGCTTGCACAACTTGGTGAATGCAGTGAATGCTGCTGCACTGCATACTAAGAAATGGCTGAGGCTGGGCGCGGTGGCTCAAGCCTGTAATCCCAGCACTTTGGGAGGCCGAGACCGGCGGATCACGAGGTCAGGAGATCGAGACCATCCTGGCTAACCCAGTGAAACCCCGTCTCTACTAAAAAATACAAAAAACTAGCCGGGCGAGGCGGCGGGCGCCTGTAGTCCCAGCTACTCGGGAGGCTGAGGCAGGAGAATGGCGTGAACCCGGGAGGCGGAGCTTGCAGTGAGCTGAGATCTGGCCACTGCACTCCAGCCTGGGCGACAGACCGAGACTCCGTCTCAAAAAAAAAAAAAAAAAAAAAAAAAGAACTGGCTGAAATGGCTAATTTTACGATATATATACATAACCACAATAAAACATTAATTACCTGTTGTGTCTTTTACCCATTTTCTTGCTCATCTATAAGAATCTCTCTAATACTTTTAAAGGCAATTAAATCTTTGTAATATATATTGCAAAGTTTTGCTTCTTCAGATGTCTGGTTTATCTTTTCTGCTCAATACCCAATCTCACTGAGAATCAGGAATATAAAACCTGACTGTCAACATGAACTGCACAGCACCATTCTAGCTACACACTTAACACTTGCCCGATTTTCTTCACACCACCACCAAGGCAATAAACTTTCCAAGCGAAGTGCCAAGAACTGCTTCCACCCATTTTACCCTTCAATCGTACCCATACTGCCCTTCAATCATTCAGTTATCTGTGTAAAAAGATCAAGTACGAGCACTGAGTAGAATCTGAACTCAAGAAATATCAGAAAAAGAACAGACTGAAAATCTTAACTTTTTTTTTTTTGAGACGGAGTCTTGCTCTGTCAGGCTGGAGTGCAGTGGCGCGATCTTGGCTCACTGCAACCTCCGCCTCCTGGGTTCAAGTGATTCCCCTGCCTCAGCCTCCCGAGTAGCTGGGACTACAGACGCACACCACCATGCCCGGCTAATTTTTTGTATTTTAGTAGAGACGGGGTTTCACCATGTTGGCCAGGATGGTCTCGATATCCTGACCTCATGATCCGTCCGCCTTGGCCTCCCAAAGTGCTGGAATTACAGGCGTGAGCCACCACTCCTGGCCTCAAAATCTTAACTTTTAAAGATAAGCCTGAAAAGTCTTAAAATCTTAAAATAATAGTTAAGAGTACATCAATGCAGTCTTATTGTTCAGCTACATTAAATGGATGGGAAGATGGTGATTTTATCCATTGAGAATATATGCATATTCTTTCGGGCAAAATAATATACAAAAGGAAAACTATTGTATACAACTTTGTAAGAGCTTCTGTCTTCTGTAAAAGCATAATTAAAACTGAAGAAATTAAAGATGAGACAGCACAGCTAAGCTTGCATGAATGGGGGGAAAGAAAAGAAATCTTAGTCAACAGCACGCAGAACTGCCTAAAAGAAAGCAATATATTTGGTTTTAGAATAAACATCAGGGCCAGGAGCGGTGGCTCAGGCCTGTAATCCCAGCACTTTGGGAGGCCAAGGTGGGTGGATGACGAGGTCAGGAGATCAAGACCATCCTGGCCAACACAGTGAAACCCTATCTCTACTAAAAATACAAAAAATTAGCCAGGCATTGGGGTGCGCACCTGTAGTCCCAGCTACTCAGGAGGCTGAGGTAGGAGAATTGCTTGAACCCGGGAGGCAGAGGCTGCAATGAACTGGGATCACACCACTGCACTCCAGCCTGGGCGAGAGAGTGAAACTCCGTCTCAAAAGAAAAAAAAAGAATAAGCATCATATGAAGAGTTATTATAAACTGCAAATGAATATGCTAACGGGTCATGGGAACAAAAATGATCCTTATTTGTGTGTGTGCATAAAAATGGTGGTAAATGCATTATTCAACATAGCCCTTAAAAACACCACTTTCAAATGGGCCAGACAAAAATGTATATAAACTGAAAAAAAAGACAAATAGATAAATGATTAACAACTGGAGAATCGGGGTGAAGGTACACGAGAGTCTATCTAATTCTTACAACATTTCTGATAATTTTTAAAAAGCAGTGGAGACTAGAAAACTACCTTTTACATTAACATAGTTATTAATCTAATGCTAGTTATCAATGAAATTTGAGCTAATTGATGAGAAGGAGGATATTAAGAACAATTTTCAATAGCTCCAGATTTAATTTACTGATAATTGTTACCCTTTACTTCAACTGGTGTGCTTCATTCATTCACTCATTCAACAAATAGTTATTGAACGTAGCCACTATGTTTCAGGAACCTTTTGAGTTTTAGGAGCATGGCAGTATACAAATACAGATGAAATCCCTGAATTCCACGTCCTTGTATGGAGTCATGTAAATCCAAAAAACTGTCCAGGGTTTTGCCATGTATTAGGAAATTGCATGATGGCCCTAGGATTTATAAATTTGACTTCAAAATTCCAGAGGTAGTCTATTTCTTGGTGGCCAAAGTTTCCTTTAATCAGTGAGCCAAACCAAAAGGCAGGCCCCTGTTCTACCAGATCATATACACTAGAGCAACAGTTTAAAATGTTTGTTAAAAATACAAAAAAACTGGTCTGGCACAGTGGCTCACACCTGTAAATCCCAGTACTTTGGGAGGCCAAGGGTGGAGGATCACTTGAGCCCAGGAGTTCAAGGCCAGTATGGGCAACGTAGGGAGACCCCATCTCTACAAAAAATTAAAATATTAGTCGCAGTAGAGCACACCTATAGTCCCATCTACTTGAGAGGCTGAGGTGGCAGGACTGTTTGAGCCTGGGAGGTCAAGGCTGCAGAGAACCATGATTATGCCAATGCACTCCAGCCTGGGCAACAGAGAACTTGTCTCAAAAAAAAAAAAAAGGAAATTAAGCAATATACAGTATTAGAATTTAATTTTCTGCTTACTCTATTACCCCAAATAAATTATAATAATTTGGAATAGTGGTGTATGCATGTATTTCCACAGTTCTTATGTTATTCACACATATAGTTAGAATCAAGAAATATTACGAACTAGTAAAAAGTGAATCAAGGCCGGGCGCGGTGGCTCAAGCCTGTAATCCCAGCACTTTGGGAGGCCGAGACGGGCGGATCACGAGGTCAGGAGATCGAGACCATCCTGGTTAACACGGTGAAACCCCGTCTCTACTAAAAAAAATACAAAAAACTAGCCGGCCGAGGTGGCGGACGCCTGTAGTCCCAGCTACTCGGGAGGCGGAGGCAGGAGAATGGCGTGAACCCGGGAGGCGGAGCTTGCAGTGAGCTGAGATCCGGCCACTGCACTCCAGCCTGGGTGACAGCGCGAGACTCCGTCTCAAAAAAAAAAAAAAAAAAAAAGTGAATCAATTCTAAGTGTTTCTGATTATAGACTATAGACTAGACTATAAGGAGGCCTAACAAACCGCTAGCAGGGCCCTTAAGTTTGTCAATGGCTAGGTGGCTAACTAACCGGCTGGTTCACTCAGCAGTGAAGAGAAAACTGCCATAGTCCTGTTCCGCTAAACACCTTTTGTATTAGTCCATTTTCATACTGCTACGAAGAAATACCCGAGACTGGGTAATTTATAGAGGAAAGAGGCTTAATTGACTCAGTTCAGCATGGCCGGGGAGGCCTCAGGAAACTTATAATCATGGTGGAAGGCAAAGGAGAAGCAGGCACCTTCTTCACAGGGTGGCAGGATCGAGTGAGTGCAAGCAGGGGAAATGCCAGACCGTATAAAACCACCAGATTGAGACTCACTATCACAAGAACAGCATGGGAGAAACCCATGATCCTACCTCCACCTGGTCCCGCCCTTGACACGTGGGGATTATGGGGAATACAACAAGATGAGACTCTGGGTGGGGACACAGCCAAGCCATATCACCTTCAATCTTTTTTTTTTTTTTTTTTTTTTTTTGAGACGGAGTCTCGCTCTGTAGCCCAGGCTGGAGTGCAGTGGCCGGATCTCAGCTCACTGCAAGCTCCGCCTCCCGGGTTCACGCCATTCTCCTGCCTCAGCCTCTCGAGTAGCTGGGACTACAGGCGCCGCCACCTCGCCCGGCTAATTTTTTTGTATTTTTTAGTAGAGACGGGGTTTCACCGTGTTAGCCAGGATGGTCTCGATCTCCTGACCTCGTGATCCGCCCGTCTCGGCCTCCCAAAGTACTGGGATTACAGGCTTGAGCCACCGCGCCCGGCCACCTTTAATCTTATAAATCACTCCTTCACAAGAGCACCTAAAAATGCAAGAACTTGAATTTTAACTCACAGCACTAAAGCCTAATTGCCTTACACATATAAGTTTCTTAGTTTCACCTTCTTTAGACTGGTGAGGCTTTAGGTACACAATGCTTACAATCTTTGAGGCTGGCAAAATTAAACACTGTATGAATGAGAATCATCTTAATTCTAAAGATTTTTATCCTTGTAGCCAATTTTTTTTTTTTTTTTTTTTTTTTTTTTTGAGATGGAGTCTCCCTCTGTTGCCCAGGCTGGAGGGCATCGCCCAGGCTGGAGGGCAGTGGCACAATCTCGTCTTACTGCAACCCCCGCCTCTGGGGTTCAAGCAATTCTCCTGCCTCAGCCTCCTGAGTAGCTGGGATTACTGGCGCTCGCTACCTCGCCCAGCTAATTTTTGTATTTTTTTGTATTTTAGTAGAGACAGGGTTTCACCATGTTGGCCAGGCTGGTTTCGAACCCCTGACCTCGTGATCTGCCCGCCTCAGCCTCCCAAAGTGCTAGGATTACAGGCATGAGCCACTGCGCCCGGCCCTAGCCAAATGTTTTTCAAATACCTCCTGCATGCCTAGTATTGTGTTAAATGCAAGTGATACAAAATAGTCTAACAGTGGCTCCTCCTTTCACCTCAAGGTGCTTACAATATATTTGGAGAAATTATACATAAAACATTTCCATCTTTATTGCAATTAACAATATTAATGACATCAGATCTTAATTACTTAACTCCCCACAGACAGGAAAAGTTTCCCCTGTTAGCAACTGTGTATGCTTCAATTAATCTCAATATTGTCCGGACCTAACACAGCACCTGGCATACAGTAGTTGATTTAAAAAATGCTGAATGAATAGGCAAAAAAATAACACAAGGCAGCATATGACCAATGGGAAATAAGAGACAATGAAAAGAACACAACATAGAGAATGACCACTGTGGGGCCCTTTGGGTACCTCACATCCATCTACTGAAACAGATTATTTTCTTATTGTCCATGTTTCCCCTTGGATTAAAGGAGCCCACATAAAGCAGGAGAGACAGAGAAAGAACGAGAATGGCTTACATGCCTTCACAGAGGTCAATACAAAAAGTAAAAAGGGCAGAGATGAGAAGCTCCTCCCTCTGCAGAGGTTAGGGTCAGAAAACGCTTTCCCAGAGAACTACACCCCGAGGCCTTGGAAGATGGAGTAAGATTTCACCAGAAGAAGAGGGCAGAGAACTGTCCAGGCCAGGAGAACAGGAAACACCAAGGCATGGTGTGATGAATTTCAAGTATGTCTGTGTGGCTGCGATCTATACAACGCATAGGGGAGGGAGGGATGATGCTGATCAGCTTATGAAGGCCTTTCAATGCCACCCTCTGGGTAAGATTGAGATTTTACTCCGAGGGCAAATGAAAATTCCGGAAGATTTTAAACCAGGGAGTCAGTTAAGGTTTTGGAAACCACTGCAGCGATGGCGAGGACAGTGGACCATGACGAGAAGCATTACTTCACTATCCCATCACTCCAAAGGGCAGCAGCTCCAACCACATGCCCCAATACTGGCGACTACAGAAGTCCTTCACCAGCTGCCTGCAGCCTTGTGATCACCACACACCACATCCCAGACTGCTTCGTCTCTTAGGCCAAAGCGATCCTGCAAAATTCGCTGAAGCTTCCCTCCCAGACTCGGTCCTAAGCGTGCACTCGGAAACGTCACTTCGCTTTTCCCACGATTTCGCGTGCTTGCACTCAACTCTCACATTCCTCCCCTGCCCCTGTTTTGGGTCCGCCCGCGCTGTTTCCAGCTCGCGTCCTCCCCGTCGGGCCCGCAGCTCCCCGCCCATCCCGCGCCGGGGCCCCCCCACGTACCCCCTCGGTCTTCATGTCCAGGATCTTCTCCACCTCGAACACATCCTCGCCGTCCTCCTCGCTGTCGCCAAAGGCCTCCGCTCCTCTCGCGGCTGCGTCATTATCCTCGCCCACGACTCCAACTCCTTCGACTTCGGCCAACTCCTCAGTGCTGTCGGCAGCTGTCACGGGGACTGCGGTCACACTCGCTCCCTCCGCAACCGGCTCCATCCCGGCAGCTCCGCAAACCGCCGTGGAAAACCCGCTGCGACACACACACCCCAGCAGCCCCTCGCGTTCCGCGCTCGGCCCTACTCCACATCGGCGGCGTAACGGAAGCCGACCAATGGCGGGCTCGGACCCTAGAGTGACAGGAACAGAAGCCAGTCGTGGAAAGGCGGGCGCGGCGCAGCTACGCGGAGCCCGCGGGAAGCAGGTGGGCGGGGCAGGGAGGGCGCCCGGGGCGGAAGAGCGTCGAGACGGCGGGTAGCTGTGGCGGAAAAGGTCGAGGATGGGAGGGGAGCGGGCGAGGCGGGCGACGCTGCGGAGGAGGAGGGTCGTGCGGGCGGAGGGCTCCCAGGGCGGAGGGCGGCCCGGAGGAGCTGACAGTGCCTGATCCCCCGGCGAGGAAGCCTCAGGTGCGGGCGCCGGGAGGGCCGGAGCCGCGGACTTTCTAGGAAAGGGAACCCCGCTGCTGCGGAAACCCCAGCCGAGCGGACCGGCCTCCCAGAAGTCATATAGGATTTTGGTAGGTTTAGCACGTGTGGATGATCCAATCAAACATAACTCACAGTGTTCGTGTATTTTAATAAGTGTTGTTTAAAGACAAGGAAACGTAGCGGCCCAAAAAGCATCCGTTTTTCAAGGTCTAGCGCCCTTTGCGTTTTCGTTGAAAATATCGGAGAAGGACGTGATGAAAAGTATTTGTTCACGTTGCGAAGAGTTGACAAAAATTACGCCACCCAAAGTTAGCGAAAAACTGCTAGGAAGATACACTTAAGGATAATGTGTTTTTCTCACTTTGAATTTCGGATATGCAACTGAAATCTTTATGGCATCAAACTCTGTTTTTGTTTCTTTGAACACTGGACTTAATTTGTAAGATAAGCCTCATTGTCAAGTCTCTGAGCTTTAACTGAAGCATAATCTATAGTCCGGCAAATCCTTTCGCAGAGAATCACCAGATCTTCGAGTTGACTCAATGATATATTTTTTTTCACTCAGCTTTAATAGGATAGTACTCGATGATATACTGTTGAGCTTATTAAATGCATCCTATGTACCATCACTACAGAAGGCATTAGTAACAAATACAAAGATCAGCAGAGCGGAGTATGCCTTCCTAGGACCCACAGGAAGGAGTCCCAGGAAGACACACACCAGTACTAACAATTAGGTATTTTAAAACTGTAAAAATATTACCCATATAATTAGTTGATGGGAGACAGCTCATTTTTACAGAATTCCAGATAAATATAGAAGAAAAGTTGGAATTAGAAAAATCACAATAATGTGTGCACAAGATCTAGGGAACAAAGCATTATAGGAAAGGGTGATGAGGAACTGGATATTCACAAGGCACTATTGATCCACAGATTACTTGTTGGTTGTAGGGGAAATCTAGCTTCACATTTGAAAGTCCACTGATCAATGTTAGCATTACTAAAAGTGGAATAACCAGACTGTATGCTTTCTGTTGACAGAAATGTTGATCCTTAATATGCTCAGGCCTTTAAGTGTAATTTCCAGTTACAGGAAAGAAGAAAAGGGAAAGAAGAAAAGGAAACAAATCAGACAAATCCAGAATGTGGGATATCCTATTGGACAACTGACTGTTTCTTCCAATTAAAGGTAAAAGAGGGAGGAGAAGATTGTTCTAGATTTATAACAATTTGAGATGAAAAACATGGCAACATTTAAAATATTTTAAATCTTAATGGGTTTATTATACTATTCTCTGCTTTTATGTGTTTTTAAATAAAATTTAAGTACATATATTCATGATAAAATTTTCAATTAAAAAATACATAAGGCCAGGCCTGGTGGCTCATACCTGTAATCCCAGAACTTTGGGAGGCTGAGGTGGGAGGATCATCTGTGCTCAGGAGTACGTGACCAGGCTGAGCAATGTGGCAAAACTGTCTCTACCAAAAATACAAAAAATTGGGCATGGTGGTGCATGCCAGTGGCCCCAGCTACTCGTGAGGTTGAGGTAGGAGGATCCGTTGAGTCTGGGAGGCAGAGGTTGCAGTGACCTGAGATTGCACCACTGCAGTGCACTCCAACCTGGGGGACAGAGTGTGACCTTGTATCAAAAAAAAAAAAAAAAAAAAAAAAATATATATATATATATATATATATATATATATGTCTGTGTGTCAGGCACAGTGACTCATACCTGTAATCCCAATCCCAGTGAGTGATTTGGGAGGCTGAGGTGGAGGATCACCTGAGACCTTGAGGCCAGGGGTTCAAGACCAGCCTGGGCAATATAGTGAGACCCCATCTCTACAAAGATAAAAAAAACAAAACAAAAAAACTAGCTGGGCGTGGTGGCACGCACCTGTAGTCCCAGCTATTTGGAGGCTGAGGCAGGAGGATTGTGGCTTGCCTGAGCACCACTGCACTCCAGCCTCGATGACACAGAGTAAGATCCTGTATTAGTCCTTCTTCATATTGCTATAAAGAACTGCCAGAGACTGGGTAACTTATAAAGGAAACAGGTTTGGCCGGGCGCGGTGGCTCAAGCCTGTAATCCCAGCACTTTGGGAGGCCGAGATGGGCGGATCACGAGGTCAGGAGATCGAGACCATCCTGGCTAACACGGTGAAACCCCGTCTCTACTAAGAAATACAAAAAATAGCCGGGCGAGGTGGCAGCGCCTGTAGTCCCAGCTACTCGGGAGGCTGAGGCCAGAGAATGGCGTGAACCCGGGAGGCGGAGCTTGCAGTGAGCTGAGATCCGGCCACTGCACTCCAGCCTGGGCTACAAAGCGAGACTCCGTCTCAAAAAAAAAAAAAAAAAGAAACAGGTTTAATTCACTCACAGTTCGGCTTGGCTGAGGAGGCCTCAGGAAATGCCGAGACCAGCTCAGTCCGGGAGCTATTTATGAAGCAAAATCAAGAATACTTGGTTAATAATTTGACATGGCAGGAGAGAGCAGAGGTAAGGATGATTCCTAAGTTTCTAGTTTAAGTACTGTATGGCAGCAGGTGTTATCTTTTTGTTGTTTAAGGAACACGGTGGTAAAGCAGGTTTTGGAGAGGAAGATCAAAAAAGTCCAGTTTTGGGCCAGGTGTGATGGCTCACGCCTGTAATCCCAGCACTTTGGGAGGTCCCAGGTAGGTGGATCACCTGAGGTCAGGAGTTTGAGATCAGTCTGGTTAACATGGTGAAACCCCGTTTCTACTAAAAATACAAAAATTACCCAGGCATGGTGGTGCACACCTGTAATCCCAGCTACTGGGGAGGCAAAGGCAGGAGAATAGCTTGAACTGAGATCGCACCACTCCACTCCAGCCTGGGCAACAGAGTGAGACTCCATCTCCAAAAAAGAAAACAAAAAAGTCCAGTTTTGAGGTACGTACGAAGTAACAGTGTGCTAAGCAATATAAGCAAGATGGAGAAGAGGAAACCCCAGACCCTCATCCTCCCACAGAAACATCAGCTTAACAACATCATATGGACAAAACTGCCTTTCTGAGAACTCCAAAAACCAGTCGAGAGTTTGCAGCACCCAAAGGTGCACAAAGCCAAGAGATGCAACAGGTAGGAAACTCTGTGGCATTTTACTTGCCATTGGTAAAGATAAGCAAGGACAATTGTCATAGTTACAGCAAGACAAGCGAGGATTTACAGTCAAAGAGCAGAGTGCAGGGCGGTGGTGGGGTGGGGTGGAGGCGGGCATTGGATGGAAAATTACTAAGAGGCAACGTCAAGGGAAGGGTGACATTCTGGTAAAACTGATGTGACAGGATTCTTGCTGAAGGCAGGCCAGGGTGATCGAATGTCATCTGGAGGATGGTGGAGGATGATGAATTTGATTAGATGTCAAGAGTGGAGGATTCTTGCTAAGACTGCAAGAAACAGTTTTGTGATGCAAAGATGAATACAGGAGCTCAAAGGTCAAGTCCTGGTTAAGTAGAGGGTTCAGAGGAATCTGACTAAAGTGAGGTCAAGGAGACATTATTTGTCACCCTAGCTATTCCCTATCCCTAGCACATTGTGGTATAATTGGGAGAAAATTTCCAATCCTCTTCTCCCTCAAGAGAGAAAAAGAGAAAGGAACCAACCATGAGTCCAATGCGCAGGCCTTTTGACAGTCTGCCTAAGGAGCAGATTTCTCTCTCTCCTGACTTGCAGTGCTGATGGGAACAGCGGGTTAAATGCCAGGCTGGGATCACTGAGATCAAAGGTGAGCGCCACAGCTTCTTACGGCAACAATAAGACTATAGTACCACAGACAGACACCAAGGGGAGCAAGAGATTATGGGCTGCAGAAAAGAGGCAAGTAAACCTTTAATTGAGGAATTATATACACAGCCCAGAGAAGACCTATTGCCGAAAAAAAGTTGGAAAAAGTCCTAGAATCTCTAGCTGGTTGACTGGTGAAGGTCTTACCCTGTATAAAGCCAGACTGAAATGCCCAAAGCTTACAAAAAGATTGCAAGGCATACAAAGCAGAGAAACATGGCTCAAAGAAACAAAATAAATCTCTAGAAACCAAACCTAAAGATATGGAGATCTGTTAATTACCTGACAGATAATCCAAAATAATCATCTTAAAGATGCTCAATGAGCTAAAAGAGACCATACCCCACAAAACAAAATCAGGAAAACAATGCATGTACAAAATGAGGATATCAACAAAGAGACAGAAACTATAGAAAAGAACCAAATGCAAATTCTGGAGCTGAAGAATATAATAACTGAATGGAAGAATTCACTGGAGGTTCATACTTGACCAAAGAGAAGAGTCAGTAACTTTGAAAACAGTTCATTTGAAATTATTGAGTCTGAGGGAAAATAAATGAAGAAAAATGAAGGGAACTTAAGGAGCTTATGGGACACCATCAAATGAAACAACATATGGATTATGGAAATCCCAAACATAGAAGAGAGAAAGGGTTGAGATCCTGCCTGAAGAAATAATGAGCCTGTATTAGTCCGTTTTCATGCTGCTGATAAAGACATACCTGAGGCTGGGCAGTTTACAAAAGAAAGAGGTTTATTGGACTCACAATTCCACAGGGCTGGGGAGATCTCACAATCATGGCAAAAGGTGAAAGGCACATCTCACACTGTAGCAGACAAGAGAAGGGAGCTAGTGCAGGAAAACTCCTATCTTTTTTTTTTTTTTTTTTTTAAATCATCAGATCTCATGAGACTTATTCACTATCACGAGAACAGCACAGGAAAGACTCACCCTTATAATTCAATCACCTCCACCAGGTTCCTCCCACAACACATGGGAATTGTGGAAGTTAGAATTCAAGATGAGATTTGGGTGAGGACACAGCCAAACCATATCAGACCCCAAATTTCCCAAATTTGAGGAAAGAAATTGCCATACAAATTCAAGCAGCTCAACAAACTCCAACAAAAATAATCCCAGCGAGCCCCACATAGAGTCATGCTATAATCACATATTGTCAAAATTGCGAAGAGCATCCTGAAAGCAACAAAAGAAAAGTGACTGAACATATGCAATGGAGCTCCTATAAGATGATCAGCAGATACCTCAGCAGGAACCTTAATGGCCAGAAGGGAGCAAGATTATCTATTCAAAGTAATTTTAAAAAGAAAGAAAAAAACCCTTTGCCAGCCAAAAAAATACCTGAACAAAACTGTCATTCAAAAATGAAGGAGAAATTGTCTTTCCCAGATAAACAAAAACTGAGGGAGCTCATTACCAGTAGACCCACTCTACAAAGAATACTGAAGTGTCCTTCAAGTTGAAATGAAAGCATTCTAGAAAGCAATGTAAGAACATAGGAAAATATAAAGCTTCCTGGTAAAGGTAAACATATAGACAATTTTAGAACCACAGAGTATTGTAATGTTTATGTGTAAATCAATTTTAATTCTAATATAGTATTTAAAAGATAAAAGCATAATATAACTATAAATCTACGTTAATACACAATTTCAAAAGACGTAATTTGTGACATCAATAATAAAGTGGCAGCAGGAGATATAAAAAGGAGTAATTTTTATATCTGATTAAAGTTACATTCTTTTTCATTTTTTCGAGATGGAGTTTAGCTCTTGTTGCCCAGGCTGGAGTGCAATGGTGTGATCTTGGCTCACTGCAACCTCTGCCTCCCGGGTTCAAGCAATTCTCCTGCCTCAGCCTCCCAAGTAGCTGGGATTACAGGCATGCACCACCACGCCTGGTTAATTTTGTATTCTTAGTAGAGACGGGGTGTCGTCAGGCTGGTTTCGAACTCCTGAACTCAGGTGATCCACCCGTCTGGGCCTCCCAAAGTACTGGGATTACATGCAGGAACCACCATGCCTGGCCAAAATTACATTCTTATCAGTTTAAAATAGATTTTTCTAATTTTAATGTTTTATATAATCTCCATGGTAACAACAGAACTACCTATAGAAGATACACAAAAGGAAATAAAGAGTGAATCAAAGCATGTCAACACAAAAAGAAACCAATTCATGAAACACAAAGGAAGGCAGCAAGGGAGGAAAAGGGACAAAATACCTATAAGACCCACAGTAAACAGTTAACAAGATGGCAATAGTAAGGCCTTCCCTATGATAATTACTTTCAATGAAAATGGATTAAAGGCTTCAATCCAAAGACACAGGATTGGCTGAATGGGTTTTTAAAAAATCAAGATCCAATTATGTTGTCTACAAGAGACTCACTTTTGACCTAAAGACTTATGTAGGTTGAAAGTGAAAGAATGGAAAAAGATATTCCAATGCAAATCGTAACCAAAAAAGAGCAGAGACAGCAATACTTAGACAAAACAGACTGAAGACAGAAATGCTCACAAGAGACGAAGGGTATCATACACTGATAAAAGGGTCAACTCACCAAGAAAATATAACAATTGTATGTGAACCTAACATCAGAGCTCCCATATATGTGAAGCAAACATTGAGATAATTGACAATAGAATTAGACACCAACACAATATTAGGATACTTCAAATCTCCACTTTCAGTTATGGATAGAACACCCACACAGAAGATCCAGAAAGAAACAGGACTTGAACAACCACTATAAACCAACTGGATCTAACAAACATAAGCAGAACACTCAACAATAGCAGAAAAGACCTTCTCAAGCACATAAGAAATATTCTTCAGCATAGACCATAGGCTATGCCACAAAACAAGTCTTAACACATTTTTTTTGGGGGGGGTATAAAAATATGACTTTTTTCCTCATCATCACATCAGTTATCAAAGAAACAGTACATAACAAAAATACAAAGCTCCGTTGGATTTTTTTTTTGTCTTTTTTCTCCCCCCATCCCACTCCTACCCAACAGCCCCTTGCCAGGGAGTCCCCGGCTGATGCCTGGATGCTTTCCCTAAGATCACCCCAGGGCTCAGTAGAAACGGTGGTCCAGGTCTCTCTGGGGGCTAGCGAGTATGAGTAAGCCTTGCCCAATACCAGGGGGTCCAGCAGCTAGAAGAAGGCATAGTAGTTGCTGAAGAGGTTTAGGGCCAGTGAGATGGTCTGGTGCCACTTTTCGGAGGACATTAGGGAGTACAGCTGATAGACAATGACAGCTCCCTCCAGCAGCAGGAGGATGTTGAGGATCTGCAGGGGGTTGCTGAAAAAGAAGTGGAACTGGAAGTGGGAGACATCAGAGGAGATAGCCACGTTGTAGTGTCCTACTGCTTTGTAGACGTTCTTGCTGTGCTTCACAAGCATGCCCTGTGGTCACGTGCATTCTTCAGTCCACCTGGAGGCACAGCCCAACAGTGCCCCTTAACCCCAGCTCACCCACAAAAAGGGTACCAGAAGACTGGGCAGGAGAGAATTACCAGGGCTCTACTTCCATTTCTAGCAGTACAAGACCAGCCCGGACAACATAGCAAGACCCCCTCTTTATAAAAAAAAAAAAAAAATAGCCGGGTATGGTGGTGCACCTGTAATCACAGTGCTTTGAGAGGCTGAGGTGGGAGGATCACTTGAGCTCAGCAGTGAGCTATGATCATGCCGCTGCACTCTAGCATGGGTGACAGGGCAAGACCTGTTTCTAAAAGTAAAAAAAAAAAAAAAAGCTATTGAGAGGTATAGAAAGATAAGGACTAAAAAGTGGTCTTTGGGGCAGGTGTGGTGGCTCACACCTGTAATCCCAACACTTTCAGAGGCTGAGGCAGGAAGATCACTCAAAGCCAGGGGTTCAAGACTAGCCTGGGCAACAAAGCAAGACCCAGTCTCTCTCTAAACAAAACAAAACAAAACAAAAAAAGGTCTTTGGATGAGAATTTTGGAATAGTGCTAGACAGAAGGAAGCATGAGATAATACTAGTGAGAGAGTAGATTGCAGGACGAGATAGGAAGATAAGCCACCCTGGACAAATTTGTAAAGGTTAGGGATGAACCCAGTGACAGCTGAAGGGCAGGTGACAAAGTGAGAGTGAGAGAGGACTTTTTTTCTTTAATTTGTTTAAGATGGGAAATGATACCAATTGCTCAGTTGCCTATTCCCTCACCCAGCCTCAGGTCTAATTCTCAGGCCTGATGGGGTTTGCAGTGTGGTCTTTATCTCCCTGTAGTCCTGGAGGGGAATGGAGAAGTAGTGTTGGTGCCACTAGGGTGTCATTCTCTTAAGACAGATACAATGCTGTTTCTTTACTGTTTATTTAGCCTGGCTAAAATACTGGCTAAGTTGCTGTCACAAAAATGCTCCAAATATGCAGTAGCTCAAACAAGATAAAGCATATTTCTTTCTCACTTAGCAGCCTGAAAGTGGACAGGTGGTTCAAGGTGAGTAGGTGTTTTTGTTCCATTTCATCCAGGGACACCCTTTTGTCTCGGGGCCTGCAGCCATGCCAGGGTGTGCCATCTGCTGCAGGGTAGAGGTGACTCAGAGCCCATGGGTAAGGAAAATGGGCGGATGCAGTAAGTAGTTTCCCTTTTTGAGGACCTGACCTGGAAGTTGCAATCATCAAGTCTACTCACATCCCATTGGCTAAGAATGAGTGTCATGGCCACGCCAAGATGCAAGGGTGTGCACTCCAGCTGGGTGGCTGGCCAGAATCCAATCCTGGGAATTGACACAGGAGGACACTTAGCCTTCTCTGCTTCCAATGCCAGCTCCAGCAATATCTTTCCAGAACTGAGACCTCTCATACTGTTCCAGCCTGTAGGGCAGATATTTGGTAGATACCTGGTATAAGCAAGTCAGCTGCTTAGAGCTGGCATCCCTTTCTTCTGAGACGATCTTGCTCTGTCATCCAGGCTGGAGTGCAGTAGTGCAGTGTGGGCTCACTGCAGCATCCGCTTCCTGGGTTCAAGTGATTGTCATGCCTCAGACTCCCTAGTAGCTGGCATTACAGGCACATACCACCACACCTGGCCAATTTCTGTATATATTTTTGTAGAGACGGGGTTTCTGCCGTGTTGCCCAGGCTTGTCTTGAACTCCTAAGCTCAGGCGATCCACCTGCCTCTGCCTCCCAAAGTGCTGGGATTACAGGCATGAGCCACTGCACCCGGCTGCTGGTGTCCCTTTTGATTGGGCCACCCTCTGTCTACCTGGCCATGGCTGGATGCAAGTGTCGTGAGACACCTTAACTGTCACGCCACTCCTCCCTAGCTAGCATGGCAGAAGAGGTTTTGCTGGATTTCTTCTTCCTTATGACTAATCTAAAATAGGAAGATCTTCTCCTTCAGTGCATTTATTTTTCATAATACCCAGGCAGAGTTCTCGTGCTTTGTCTTTCTGCTTATTACCTATTGAAAGGAAAGTTTCCAAATATAGGCAAAAATTCTTCACTTTTTCTTTCAATTTCAGTGCTCATATGTAGATCACTACAAACAGAACTTCTAAAAATGTTAGTAGTGACTGGCCAGAGCATTAGGCCAGGCCATAGCTCAGGATGCTGGAAGTCACTGAAGAAGAAGGCAGGAACCACAGGAATGAGGGAGGTCTTGGTGGCTGGTGAATGGCGGTGATGAGAACAGGTAGGGAATGTCAAAGAAACCGGATTTTACACAAGGTAGAGGGGGAATGGCTTGCAAGTGGTTGTGTGGAGGAAGGTGCACAGTGACCTTACACCTTTTACAAAACACAAATGTTTTGTGACCTTACACCTTTTACAAATCAAAACGATCACAGATTGAAATGTAAAAACTGCAAAACTAGCTGGGTGTGGTGGCATGCGCCTCTCGTCCCTTCTACTTGGGAGGCTGAGGCAGGAGGATTACTTGAGCCCAGGAGTTTGAGACTGTGGTGAGCCATGACTGTACCACTGCACTCCAGCCTAGGCAGAGGGAGGCTCTGTCTCTGGAAAAAAAATAAAAGTGCCAAACTAGAAAAATTCTAGAAGATAACACAGCAGAAAATCTAGATGAACTTAGATTTGGCTATGAGCTTTTGTTTTTTTTTTTTTTTTTTTTTTTTTTTTTTGTTTGTTTGTTTGTTTGTTTTTTTTTTTTTCTTTTTTTTTTTGAGACGGAGTCTCGCGCTGTCACCCAGGCTGGAGTGCAGTGGCCGGATCTCAGCTCACTGCAGGCTCCGCCTCCCAGGTTCACGCAATTCTCCTGCCTCAGCCTCCCCAGTAGCTGGGACTACAGGCGCCCGCCACCTCGCCCGGCTAGTTTTTTTTGTATTTTTTAGTAGAGACGGGGTTTCACCGTGTCAGCCAGGATGGTCTGGATCTCCTGACCTCGTGATCCGCCCGCCTCGGCCTCCCAAAGTGCTGGGATTACAGGCTTGAGCCACCGCGCCCGGCCGGCTATGAGCTTTTGTATGCAACACCAAAAGCAAGATTCATGAAAGAATTGCTTGAGACACCTAATTTCCCTAAGTAAGAAGAAATGGATCAAGGGATCTGCACATTTTGCACACTGAGGGCCACAGTCTGGGTAGCCAGGCCCTGGAAACGGCATAGCTAGTAATGCTGACATCAGTCAAAGACCACTGGGTCTGACCTGCAGACCCTGGCCACGCGACAGATGAAGAAATGCACTCAGGCACAGGTATCCCATGAAAAAGCAGACTAGAGGTCCAGGCAGCTTCACAGAAAGAGCTGTAGCAGCCAGGGGCCCTGACAAGCTGGCACCCTGTGCATTTATTCAGTACAGATATAATGACAAAGGTCTCAAGTAAACACCACTAGAGGGTAATTAACATTGCTGAGAGCAGTCCTGCACCCACAGAGGACCAAAGGTTGGTCTTAGGACCACGTGAGTAAACAAGTCATTTAGATAAACTCCTCTACATTGCTATGTATCTATGCCCTAAGCTTTTAAGAGAATTCAGTTGCCTTAAGCCGAATCTTTCACTTCCAAGAAGGTTTGTGTCTATTTCCTGTAAGTTTATTTTTGTAATTTCTCCCACCACCCTGACCAACCCCCTACGGTAACTTGTTTGTGAATAAGGAACAATTTATTCCTCATCACACTAAGAAGCCATGTGACCCATTGTCCTGGATCAGAGACAAACACCAAGTGCCTCCCCAACACCAATGTCATCCTGAATGTCAACAGAAAACACTGGCCGCGGAGAAGTTTTTTAAACCTCTTGAAGCATTTTGCCAATGAGCAGACTTCAATAATCTTCCTTTATGTACAAAAAATGTAAAACCAGTGGCAGCAAAGGCACAGTACTTAATAAAGCAACTAAGTTAGAAGTACAAGACACTGATTTATATGCTGTTGCTAGATTTGGAGAGGCAGGACTATTTATTAGGCTGAAAAGGTGGTGGTCATCTGGTATCTTCCTAAAAAAGTTTATCAGGGTCCTAATCCTTTTCCAGAAGGCAAACTAAGGCCTGGAACAAGACAAGGTCTTCTCCAAGGCCACACAACTAGTCACTGACAGAGGATTCATTTCAAAGTCCTGTCCTTTCAGGTCTGTGCCTACAAACCAACACTTCAATCTGACTATTTCAACCTGGCCAAAAGCAACACAAAACACCCAAACAAGCATTTTAGGGGAAGAAAAAAACAGAGGCAACTGGACAGACAGGGGCAAGTCCAATGTGGCCTCCCAGATAAACCTCAATGCACTTCTTTTGGCACAGACACTTCCTTCTGAACTTTGTAGGGAAGTCACATCACATTGCACTCTGTCCATGTGAATTCAACCCCGTGGGTGAACCAAACTTAAAAGCATTAAATTCTACAAATAGGCCCGGCACAGTGGCTAACACCTGTAATCCCAGGACTTTGGGAGGCCAAGGCGGGCAGATCACCTGAGGTCGGGAGTTCGAGACCAGCCTGACCAACATGGAGAAACCCCATCTCAACTAAAAATACAAAATTAGCCAGGCATGGTGGCACATGCCTGTAATCCCAGCCTCCTCGGCAGGCTGAGGCAAGAGAATCGTTTGAACCCAGGAGGCGGAGGTTGCGGTGAGCCAAGATCATGCCATTGCACTCCAGCCTGGACAACAAGAGTGAAACTCCGTCTCAATACATTCATTCATTCATTCGTTCTACAAATAGCCACTAGTAGAATTATTAACATAGAAAACCATGATGGGTACTAACAGATTCACTCAGAAGGAGCGGGCTAAAATTAATTCACATATGTGTAGCTGGCTCGGAGAAGACACAGGGCTTGGAGGAAGTAAGACTGTTCAGCATGATTTAAAATTGATTTATGAGCTTACTGTAGCACTTGGAATAGAAAAAAAATAATCTTTTCAGCGCCTCTGACCCCTCTCTCAAATTACACCAGGGTGCGACTGAGGAACAACAGCGCCGACCACCCATCCTTCTGGATCCTTGGGGAAATTAACTTTTTGGATGGGAGAGTCAGTAGACGAGGCTTCATTTTCCATCAGGGAACACGAACTGCTGCGGGAAGATCCCAGCTTCCGGCTAAAGCTGCAGCGGTAGGAGCCGCCGACCAGCTCGCCGTCCAGTCCCCAGAGCCCGGGCTTTAGGCAAAGCGTAGAGCCGCAAACCAGTTTTGCCGCCAAGAACCCGGCCAGGTGCGTCTCCTCCCGGGCCTCGCAAGGAACAGGTTAGCAAGACGATTTCCAGCTTTCTCTGCCCGGCCCCAAACGCCTGCCGCCCCTGCCCAGCCGCCCGCTCTCTGGCGGCCTCTGCAAGTCTCCACGCAGAAGCGGCTCCGTGCTGCCAGCGCTGGCGCCCCGCGAAGCCCCGCGGCCAAATGACAGGACTTGAGGGCAAAGGAGGACAAAGTTCCCACCAGGTGGGCACTGCGGGAAGGAGGCCGGCGACCCCGAGATTCTCCGGCGACCCCAGCGGGCCACCCCGGGGCGGTGAGGGGTCCCGAGGCAAGTGCGCGGCGGCGCCGGCCGCTTCCCCCGCGGCCCGGGAAGGTCACGCCGCCCGGACGCCGAGGCCCGCCCCGCGCCCCGCTCCCTCCGCCCCGCGCCCCGCTCCCTCCGCCCCGCGCGCTCCCCACAGTTGGAGGCGCCCGGCCGGTCTGCGCTCTCTGCAGCGCCAGCGTGGCCACGTCCCGCTCGGGCTCCGCCGCCTGCTCTCGGCTCCGGGTCGCCGGCCGGGGCGGCCACTGTTAACACCCACGTCGGCCGCGGCCGGCCCTCCGCGCAGGCAGCCCTGGCGGCGGCCCCGGGAAGCTCAGGGGCGCCCCTGCGACCGGGGAGCGGGCTGCACAGTGCCGCGCCCGGGCTGGGACCTGGAGCCGCCGCCACCCGCACGGGAAGCGGAAGTGGGCGCTGAGCCGCGGCGCGCCCACCCAACCCAGCCCAACCCAGCCCGCGAGCTGGCGTGGCGCTGCCGCCGACCCTGGCAAAGCTGGAGGGCAGGGCCTGCGCGCCTGGGGACTTGCCCGCCTCTGGGCTCCGCAGGATCATCTCTGAGCTCGGACCTGGGCTGAGGATGAGGGCTGGGGGCTGGGAATGTCAGTGGTTGGGAGGACTTAAGTTTCCAGCTAGTTTGACCTTGTTGGGAGGCTAAGGCGTTATTTATAAATTATATTTGAGTACAAAATTATACTCGGGATTCAAGGCCCTAATATAAAATACAGTTGAGTATGAAAATACAGGAATTAGCCGGGCGCGGTGGCTCACGCCTGTAATCCCAGCACTTTGGGAGGCCGAGGCGGGCCGATCACTTGAGGTCAGGAGTTCGGGACCAGCCTGGCCAGCATGGTGAACCTGCGTCTCTACTAAAAATATAAAAATTAGCCGGGCGTGGTGGTGGGCGCCTGTAATCCCAGCTACCCGGGAAGCTGAGGCAGGGGAACTGCTGGAACCCGGGAAGCAGAGGTTGCAGTGAGCTGAGGTCGCACCACTGCACTCCAGCCTGGGAGACAGAGAAAGACTCTGTCTCAAAAAAAAAAAAAAAAAAACCCACAAAAACCAAAAAAACTGGAATTGCAGTGATGGAAAGTAAATTCCCTTATTACCAGTTTTTTTTTTTTGGGGGGGGGGTTGTTTTTTTGTTTTTAAGCCAGGCCGGGCGGGCTAGCTCACGCCTGTGATCCCAGCACTTTGGGAGGCAGATGTGGGCGGATCACCTGAGGTCAGAGATTGGAGACGAGCCTGACCAACATGGTGAAACCCCTTCTCTACTAAAAATACGAAAATTAGCCGGGCATAGTCGTGGGCACCTGTAATCCCTGCTGCTTGGGAGGCTGAGGCAGGAGAATCACTTGAACCTGAGAGGTGGAGGTTGCAGTGAGCCAAGATTGCACCATTGCACTCCAGCCTGGGCAAAAAAGTGGGACTCCATCTCGAAAAAAAAAAAAAAAAAGCCATTTCCCAATCCCCCTCTTCCAAGGAAATCCATATGATGCGATTTCTGCAAGTGCACTGATGAAAACTGTAACACTGTCGGCTCGGATCTTGTAGGTTATATCTGTGGTTCTCTGGCATTTTGTTAAACAAGTGAAAGCATTCAAGGAAGCTGTTGTTTGCCCGGAGTAATTTTCTTTAATGCCCTAAGGCAAAGGGTCAGAAGGGTCTTGGTCTATTTGAGACAGCCACTCAACATAACAAACAGCTTTGGTTCAGCCTTTGTGTATTGATTTTCATTTTCAACACTATTTTCTTCCTTAAACAGGGTGTGGACCAGGCGCGGTGGCTCACGCCTATAATCCCAGCACTGTGGGAGACTGAGGTGGGCAGATCACCTGAGGTCTGGAGTTTGAGGTCAGCCTGGCCAACATGGCGAAAACTCGTCTCTACTAAAATTACAAAAATTAGCCCAGCGTGGTGGCGTGTGCCTGTAACCCCAGCTACTCGGGAGGCTGAGGCAGGAGAATCACTTGAACCCGGGAGTTGGAGGTTGCAATGAGCTGAGATTACACCACTGCACTCCAGCCTGGACGACAGAGGGAGACTCCATCTGAAAAAGAACAAAAACGAAAAAAAAACAGGGTATGGCGACACATGCCTCTACTCTCAGCTACTTGGGAAGCCAAGGCGGGAGGATCGCTTGAGGCCAGGAATTGGAGGCCGCAGTGAGCTATGATGGCACCGTTGCACTCCAGCCTGGGAGACAGAGGGACCTCATCTCTAAAACACACACACACACAAACTGTCCACACAGTGTAGTTTTCTTTTATAACTTTCAGCCTTGTTTGGATGTGCTGTTGGATTCTTTTTTTTTTCTTTTTTTTTTTTTTTTTTTGAGACGGAGTCTCGCTCTGTCGCCCAGGCTGGAGTGCAGTGGCGCTATCTCGGCTCACTGCAAGCTCCGCCTCCTGGGTTTACGCCATTCTCCTGCCTCAGCCTCCCAAGTAGCTGGGACTACAGGCGCCCGCCACCTCGCCCGGCTAATTTTTTTGTATTTTTAGTAGAGACGGGGTTTCATTGTGTTAGCCAGGCTGGTCTCGATCTCCTGACCTCGTGATCCGCCCGTCTCGGCCTCCCAAAGTGCTGGGATTACAGGCTTGAGCCACCGCGCCTGGCCTCTTTTTTTTTTCTTTTTCTTTCTTTTTTTTTTTTTTGCTTGTTTCTTTTTTTGAGACAGAGTTTCACTCTTGTCACCTGGGCTGGAGTGAAATTGTGTGGCCTCAGCTCACTGCAACCTCTGCCTCCTGGGTTCAAGCAATTCTCCTGCCTTAGCCTTCCGAGTAGCTGGGATTACAGGCATGCGCCACCAAGCCCGGCTAATTTTGTATTTTATAGTAGGGACGGGGTTTCACCATGTTGGCCAGGCTGGTCTCGAACTTCTGACCTCAGATGATCCACCTGCCTTGGCCTCCCAAAGTGCTGGGATTACAGGTGTGAGCCACTGCACCCGGCCACGCTGTTGTATTATTACCTATGTTATTTAAGTGATTTGATTGGTGTTAGTGTTTAACAGGAATGCACACCTGAATAGACCTCCCAGGCTGTAGGAGATGTTATGCCGGGATCAGAGTGCCAGGTAAATGGGCACTCATCAGAATCAGCACTGTAGAACTCGAGCTTCTGGACCATAAGTGAGTACAGGAGCAAGCCAGGGAGTTGGGATGACTTGTCCAAAGTGATGGGGAACATAACGAACTGGAAACAGATCCAGGAGCCGTAACTAGTTACAGCAGCCGAGAGGCGTTGGCAGTATCGCTTGGTCCAGCGACTTTTGCAGCTTTAAGAAAATGAGGCCGGGCGCGGTGGCTCATGCCTGTAATCCCAGCGCTTTGGGAGGCCGAGACGGGCAGATCACAAGGTCAGGAAATCGAGACCATCCTGGCTAACACGGTGAAACCCCGTCTCTACTAAAAAATACAAAAAACTAACGGGGCGAGGTGGGTGCCTGTAGTCCCAGCTACTCTGGAGGCTGAGGCAGGAGAATGGCGTGAACCCGGGAGGCGGAGCTTGCAGTGAGCTGAGATCCGGCCACTGCACTCCAGCCTGGGCGACAGAGCGAGACCCCGTCTCAAAAAAAAAAAAAAAAAGAAAATGAGATGGCGCGGTGGTTCACGCCTGTAATCCCAGCACTTTGGGGGGTCGAGACGGGCGGATCACAAGGTCAGGAGATCGAGACCATCCTGGTGAACCCGGTGAAACCCCGTCTCTACTAAAAATACAAAAAACTAGCCGGGCGAGGTGGCGGGCGCCTGTAGTCCCAGCTACTCGGGAGGCTGAGGCAGGAGAATGGCGTGAACCCGGGAGGCGGTGCTTGCAGTGAGCTGAGATCTGGCCACTGCACTCCAGCCTGGGCGACACAGCGAGACTCCGTCTCAAAAAAAAAAAAAAGAAAATGAGATCCAAAAGAACCCAGATTAAGGACAGACTTGGCTGGGTGCAGTGGCTCACGCCTGTAATCCCAACATGTTGGGAGGCCGAGGCAGGAGGACTGCTTGAGCCCAGAGTTCGAGTTCAACCTGGGCAACATAGTAATGTAACTGCCCAGTGGGTTCTTCTTGCCTGCTGCCTTGACTGAGCCAATTTATCGAGATTGTGGAACTGCAACAGAGAAAGAGTTTAATTCACGCAGAGCCAGCTATACAGTAGACCAGGGTTTTATTATTACTCAAATCAATCTCCCCAAGAATTCGGGGATTGGAGTTTTTAGGGATAATTTGGTGGGTAGGGGGCCAGTAAGAGTGTTAATTGGTCAGGTTTGAAGTGAAATCACAGGGAGTCTAAACTGGTCTCTTGTGCTGAGCCGGTTCCTCGGCAGGGGCCACAAAACCAGATGAGCCAATTTATGAATCTGAGTAGTGCCAGCTGATGAATCCATCGAGTCCAGGGTCTGCAAAATATCTCAAGCACTGATCTTAGGTTTCACAACAGTGATGTCATCCCGAGAAGCAATTTGGGGAGGTTTGGAATCTTGCAGCCTCCAGCTGCATGACCCCTGAACCATAATGTGTAATCTTGTGGCTCATTTGTTAGTCCTACCAAGGCAGTGTAGTCCCCAGGCAGGAAGGGGGTTTCTTTTGGGAAAGGGTTGTTACCGTCTTTGTTTCAAAACTAAACTATAAGCTCCTCTCCAAGCTCCGCCTACACCCAGAACAGGTACAGTTTGGAGGTTAGAAGCAAGATGGAGTCAGTTAGGTCAGATCTCTTTCACCATCATAGTCTTCTCGGTTATAATTTTTGCAAAGGCAGTTTCAGTGAGCCTGTCTCTACTGAAAATTTAAAAAAAAAAATTTTTTTTTTTAAACCTGGTGTGGTGGCACACGGCTGTAGTCCCACCTACTGGGGAGACTGTGGCAGGAGGATTGCTTGAGCTTGGGAGGTTGAAACTGAAGTGAGCCGTGTTCAAACAACTGCAGTCCAGCCTGGGCGACTGAGCAAGACCCTGTCTCAAAAAAATAAATAATAAATAAAATAATTTTAAAAAAAGGAAGGACCCTGTTATAGATTAGAAAGAGCACTGGACTTGGGGCCAGGATGTTTGTGTAAATGTCCCTCTGTGACCTTTAGTGAATCAGCCTTTTGTAAACTCCAGCCACAGCGTGCACCGGTTCCTTTGAACCCCCTGTGCTCCATCAACCCGTGGGAACAATCCACCATGCAGGGCGCCTGGTACTCTCCTCGAGCCATTGGCCCCAGGCCTAATGCTTTGTCTTGTCTTCCTTGAGCCCCTTCCTCTCCTATCCTCACAAGGGCTGTTCCAAACTCTCATCACTCCCAAGCCTTCCACATTTCTCCACTCCATGCTTCCCCTGTGCAAGCATCAGCCTCAATTTGTTCTATAAGAAACAATCGGAATTTTGCTCAGATTTTTAATACCTAATCTACGAAGTTGCCTTTTTTTTTTTTTTTTTTTGAGATGGAGTCTCGCTCTGTCACCCAGGCTGGAGTGCAGTGGTGCCATCTCGGCTCACTGCAAGCTCCGCCTCCCGGGTCCACACCATTCTCTTGTCTCAGCCTCCCGAGTAGCTGGGACTACAGGTATGTGCCACCACCCCCGGCTAATTTTTTTGTGTATTTTTAGTAGAGATGGGGTTTCACGTGTTAGTCAGGCTGGTCTCGATCTTCTGACCTCGTGATCCGCCCGCCTTGGCCTCCAAAAGTGCTGGGATTACAGGCGTGAGCCACCGCACCCGGCCAGGATTAAGTAATGTACATAGCTACTGTAATGTGGTCCTCTGACCAGCAGCATTAGCATCTCCTGGGAGTTTATTAGAAATGCAAATTCTCGAGTGTCTCCTGGACAAAGCTGCTGAATCAGAATTCTTTGGTGGGAAATAATCTGTGTCTTAGCAAGGAGCATAGATAATTTCTATGGGCCAGGTATGGTGGCTCTTGCCTATAATCCCAGCACTTTGGGAGGTGGGCGGATCTCTTGAGCCTAGGAGTTTGAGACCAGCCTGGGCAACATGGCGAAACCCTGTCTCTACAAAAAGTTACTCAGTTGAATGGAACTTCTTGGTTTCTACATTATATCAAAAATACCTCTAGAAAGTATGATCGGGTGGTAAAGTAAGCTAATTCAGATAATCAGTACCCATAATAGGTACTTCCTCCTCCTCCGGCTTTTAGAAACAAAACGGTTATATATCAATATATGGAAATAAATAATACAAACATATATAAATACTTACCAAGAATGGAATTTTTAAAGCCCCTAGATCTGTTTATGACTCATAATGCTCTTTATTATAATTATAATTGAATTAACTATTACATAAATGGTAAAGTGAGTTGAATGCTTTGGAAAGAGTCAGTAACGGTCATTTAAAATTTTTCTTTCCAATTAGGCATGAGTGAGGCAAAAATACATATGCAGGAGGATCATACGCTTAGATTGCTTTGTAAGCTTTTTTACATTCTTGCTCCACTTTTCCACTTAAACCAAAATTGAAAATATTGGAGGATGGGTGTGATATATATAAAAGATGTGTCCTAGAACTGCTATCGGTGGGCCTATGTTCAAAGAAGAGGCTTTGATCCTACATCAAAAGACTGGTGAATGAGGTATATTTGTTTTGAGTTGTTTTTTTTTTTTTAAAGACAGAGTCTTGCTCTGCTGCCCAGGCTGCAGTACAGTGGCATGATCTCTGTTCACTGCAAGCTCCGCCTCCCGGGTTCACGCCATTCTCCTGCCTCAGCCTCCCAAGTAGCTGGTGTTTGGGTGAGGGAGAAGGGACAAGATGGAGGAAGGTGAACAAGATGGAGCAGTCCCTGTTGTTTCCGGGTTCTTCATCACAGATTTTCCCGCACCCGGGAAAAGAACGAAATCAACTGAGCATGCACAGAGTGACCTCAAGCCGCGGACACTGAAATTCAAGAAGCCACTCCTACACACACGCCCCAAACTCCTCCCCTTCCAGCTCCCAGGCATAAAAGTCCGCCGCCGGTAAACGCCGGCGTGACTTCCTCAGCCCCAGCATTCGTGGACCAGGGAACCTCTCTCGAGAGCGCTGGCGTGACTTCCCTGGCCCCCCACACCTGAGGACCAGAGAACCTCACCCAAGAGTGTGCACATATTTGCAATAAAAGACTGCCACTTATGTACTTTGGCCTCACGTTTAATTATTTAGCTCTCCTAAATTAAATTAAACAAAACAGTTGGTGCCAAAACCCGACCCGGGAGGAGACCCTTCCTCAACATCCCCTAGGGGTCTGAGGAACCTCCTCCCCAGCAAACCGGCTCCCAACCCAACCAGCCACCAACACCGAACAAGTGTTCCAGCTTTCCACTCGTGCCTCTCTGAGAATTTCTTCTTCGGTGAGTACTCCCTTTGTTAACCATCTCCGTCCGTTTCCGTGTCCTTGGCCTAGAGTCGTACGTACGCCCAAGGACGTAGCCACCCTGTGGCGCAGTGAGGTCTTCAACCCGGAGACGTCCGTCTTGAAGTTCCTCAATTCTCCGTTAGTGGCTCCAGGAGCCCCTGGTCTCTAGCAGCGGCAAAGGACGCTTTGCCACTGCGTGAGGTCGGTTTCCATTTCTGGTGGTTAAACAATGGGAACCTCACAATCCAAAATCCCTAGGAACACCCCCTTAGGGTGTCTCCTCCAAAACTTGGAAGCCTTACATTTAGCTCAAGATTTAAAACGAAAGCGGCTAATTTTCCTCTCCACTGTGGCATGGCCGCAGTATAAATTAGACAACCAGTCTCAATGGCCACCAGACGGCACACTTGACTCTAACATTCTATTAGATCTCTCTAATTTCTGCCAAAGGCTTGGAAAGTGGTCAGAGATTATCTATGTCCAAGGCTTTTCGGACTTGCGCTCTCGCCCAGACCTGTGCGCCCAGTGTTCAATGGCCCAGGTCTTGTTAGCTAAAACCCAGCCCTCGGCCCCCACACCACAAGCAGAGGAAGATTCTACTTCCATCTCAGAGGAGGCCTACGGTGGGGCACCTCCCTCCCGACCTCCCAACCCCCCTCCCTATGCTCCTCCTACCGCCCCTCCCTCAGCCACTCCTCTTACCTCTCCCATTTCCGCTCACACTCGCTCCAAGACCGCGGTAGCGGCCCCCACTAGTCAGCCCTCTACCAGTCAGCCTGCCCCAACCCCCTCTACCAGTCAGCCTGCCCCAACCCCCTCTACCAGTCAGCCTGCCCCAACCCCCTCTACCAGTCAGCCTGCCCCAACCCCCTCTACCAGTCAGCCGGTCTCAACCTACCCGACTGGTGAGTCTGTTTCAACCTCCCCTGGTAGTTTGTTGGCCCCCCTCCGAGAAGTTGCTGGAGCTGAGGGCATGGTTAGAGTCCACGTCCCCTTTTCCCTGGCTGACCTTTCCAAAATTGTAGAACGACTCGGCGACTTCTCAGCCAATCCCACCCAATATTCCAAAGAGTTTCAATACCTAGGCCAGGCATATGACCTTACCTGGCATGACTTACATGTCATTCTTACTTCCACTCTTCACCCAGAGGAAAGAGAGCGCATTCTTGCAGTCGCCAGGCAGCATGCAGACCAGTTACACTTAACTGACCTGGCCAGCCCAGTAGGCGAACAAGCTGGCCCATCTACAGATCCTGAGTGGGACTACCAACCTCAACAACCCGGGCATCGCAGAAGAGACCTAATGATACAATGCCTCTTAGCTGGCATGCAGGCAGCCTCTAACAAAATGGTAAATTTTAATAAGTTACAGGAGGTTATTCAATACTCAGAGGAAAATCCTGCCTCCTTTTTAAATCGCCTTACAGAGGCACTTGTCCAATTCACCCGACTGGATCCCACCTCTCCGGCAGGAGCTACTGTCCTTGCCACTTATTTTATTTCCCAGTTGGCCCCCGAAATCCGAAAAAATTAAGAAAGGCAGAGGACGGACCTCAAACCCCCATTCAGGACTTAGTCACGCTAGCTTTCAAAGTTTTTAACTCTAGAGAGGAAAGAGTTGAGGGTCTTCGAGAAGCCAGAGTAGAACAGAAGGCTGCCCTTCAGGCACGAGCTTTAGTGGCTGCCCTCCAACCCGCGTTGCCCACTTTGCCGGCAGGGAAAACCAAAGATAAGTCTCTTAAGGGCTCCTGCTATAAATGTGGAGACCCAGGACACTGGGCAAACCAGTGTCCCCAGGCCAAGCTGGCCACTCTGTCTGGTCCATGCTTTAAGTGTGGCACAACTGGGCATTGGGCAAAAAGGTGTCCAAATCCTTGCCCGCCTACCACACCGTGCCCAACCTGCCAACAGGAAGGACACTGGAAGTCTGATTGCCCCGCCAGCAGGGCAGGCATTGCTCCTCAACGTGGTGCCTCTCCTCAAAGGCCGGAAGGCTCCTTCCAGCTCCTACACCTGGACGACGACTGACAGTGCCCACAGTCGGAGACCCCGTTCACCCTCGCCGAGCCTAGGGTAACTCTACAGATAGCAGGTAAGCCAATTTCTTTTCTAATCAGTACGGAGGCTACCTATTCTGTTTTGTCAACCTATGGAGGTCCTAGCCAGCCATCCACTATCTCAGTAGTTGGGGTAGATGGTAAACCGTCTAACCCTCGCCAGACCCCAATGTTAAATTACTACCTGGACTATGCATGCTTTGCCCACTCTTTCCTATCATGCCCTCTTGTCCCACCCCCCTCTTGGGACGAGACATCTTAACCTAACTCAAAACATCTATTCCCCTCCCTTTCTCCAGGTGACCAGGTTCTACTCAAGGATCAACACCCTTCTCAAATTCTCCCGCTTTCTCACTATTCTCCATCTCAACTTAACTGAATTTCCCCTCATAGACCCTCTAGAAACCTTCCTTCCCGACCCTTCCCCCGACCAGTAGGTTTCCCGACTTTTTACTCTCATAGAGGACGTAGCTTGGCAGCGTGCCCTTTGTGATTTCAGCAATGTTGAACTTACCCTCTACACCTTTGTTACCACTGTTATGGTTCACTCTAATTATTCCTGCTAGCCTCACTAATCCTAAATTTGTATGGAGATTTTCTATAACTGAAACCTGGTCTACTGACAACCAGGCTTACTCACAAACGCAAGGTACTGCAGATTGCTCCCCCCAGGGCTGTCAAGCTGCCCTCCTCCTCAACTTTCACCTGAGTTCTGTCGGCAACTACGACCGCCCAGTCATATGTTTCTTGTACGACCAAACGGAATATAATTGTAAGAACTACTGGCAAGAAACCAACCTGGGGTGTCCATACAACTATTGCAACATGCATGAGATAGGTTTAATGTGTGCAAATGGCATTTGCACCCCCAATGATCGACCTTTTGTAAGAAATAGAACATTAGGAGGATATATTCTTAATATTAAGGATCCCTGGGACCCCCGGTGGGCTCAGGGAGTTAAAGGTGGACTATATGCAACATCTTGGTCCTCATATTCCACCGCAACCCTCCAAATAAAGAGAGTATACATGCAACAAGTACCCCTCCCTAAGAGTAAACAAGTACATCTTCCTAAGAGTGTACAGGCCCTACAAAATTTAACCTCAGTTGTAAAATCTCATGAACAGAAAATACAGAAGCTGTTAAGCCCCCAAGCCCCCCTAACAATGAGGACCCATTCTCATGGCTAACACTTATTCGCCAGGGACTTAACTTAACCCAGGCTGCTGGAGTAAGGAACCTCTCCCACTGCTTCCTTTGCGCTGTACTCGGAAAAGCTCCCTGAGTGGCAGTCCCGCTACCAACCGCTTTCAATATCACCACCGACTCTACCAGCTCCTCTCAAGCAACATCCTCGCCTCAAGTCCCACTATACCGTAATCCACAGAGTCAAACCCTTCCTTTTTGCTACTCTACTCCAAACTCTTCGTGGTGTAATTGCGCACAAGCTCCCAGCAGGACCCAGACGGCCCACGTTGGCGGCTACTTCTGGTGTAACCAAACTCTATCTAAAACTCTTAACCATACCCCCATCACCCAATCCCTTTGCGTTCCGGTATCTTTAGTGCCTAGCTTAATCCTATATAGCGAAGGAGAATTGTCTGAACTAGCTTCCCAGCTCAGCCCCAGCAATAACATCCAAAAGCGGGCCGTTTTTCTTCCCTTAATTATCGGGGTTTCCCTAGCATCGTCCCTAGTAGCCTCAGGACTTGGAACAGGGGCCCTCACCCACTCGATTCAATCCACACAGACCCTCTCCACTCAGCTCCAGGCAGCCATAGAGGCTTCAGCTGGAAGCTTAGCCTCTTTACAACGTCAAATCACCTCAGTGGCCCAGGTAGCAGCACAAATAGATGGGCATTAGATCTTCTTACTGCTGAAAGAGGAGGAACATGCCTCTTCCTAGGGGAGGAGTGTTGCTACCACGTAAATGAATCAGGCCTGGTTGACACCAACGTCCAAACATTAAACAAGATCAAAAAGGAGCTTCAACAATTTAACGCCCCTTAACCCCCGGACCACCGGTATGGCTGCTGCCTGTAGTACAGCAGATGCTCCCATTCCTAATTCCCATACTAATCCTCTGCCTGATGTTATGTCTTGCTCCCATTCTAATAAAATTTCTCCAAGCCAGGTCCAAGAGATCACCCGAGTCACCTTCAACCAAATGCTCCTGCATCCCTACACCCAACTGCCAACCTCAGACCCTAACTACGCCCCTTAACAGCAGGAAGTAGCCAGACAGACCACGGTGCCCTAAATTCTTATGATCAATAAGAAGTTGGACTGTTTGGGTGAGGGAGAAGGGACAAGATGGAGGAAGGTGAACAAGATGGAGCAGTCCCTGTTGTTTCCGGGTTCTTCATCACAGATTTTCCCGCACCCAGGAAAAGAACCAAATCAACTGAGCATGCACAGAGTGACGTCAAGCCGGGGACACTGAAATTCAAGAAGCCACTCCTACACACACGCCCCAAACTCCTCCCCTTCCAGCTCCCAGGCATAAAAGTGTGAGTTCCTCGGCCCCCACATTCGTGGACCAGAGAACCTCACCCGAGAGCGCCGGCGCGACTTCCCTGGCCCCCCCACACCTGAGGACCAGAGAACCTCGCCCGAGAGTGCGCATATTTGCAATAAAAGTCTGCCACTTTCTTATGTACTTTGGCCTCATGTTTAATTATTTAGCTCTCCTAAATTAAATTAAACAAAACAGCTGGGACTACAGGTGCCTGCCACCATGCCCGGCTAATTTTCTATATTTTTAGTAGAGACAAGTTTTCACCGTGAAATCCTGGTTTAGCCACGATGGTCTTCATTTCCTGACCTTGTGATCCGGCCACCTTGCCTTCCCAAAGTGCTGGGATTACAGGTGTGAACCACCGCGCCCAGCCTGTTTTGAGTTTTCAAAAGGTGTCTTTTAATGATTTTTGCCTCTCCTCCCCCTTTTTCAAGGACTCCAGTGCACAGGACTAGGTAAATTATGATCGTTGCTTCATGAGGCACTGTCATCATTGCTTCATGCAGAGCCTGCTTTTCTTTCTTTGTATTATATTTTGAACCTTCATTGATATGGTTATTATAGCTACACTACCTCCCAAACATAATGGCATAAAACATGCATTCATAGGCCGGGCACGGTGGCTCACGCCTGTAATCCCAGCACTTTGGGAGGCCGAGGCGGGCGGATCACAAGGTCAGGAGATCGAGACCACAGTGAAACCCCGTCTCTACTAAAATTACAAAAAATTAGCCGGGTGCGGTGGCGGGCGCCTGTAGTCCCAGCTATTCAGGAGGCTGAGGCAGGAGAATGGCGTGAACCCAGGAGGCGGAGCTTGCAGTGAGCCGAGATCGCGCCACTGCACTCCAACCTGGGCGACAGCGTGAGACTCCGTCTCAAAAAAAAAAACAAAAAAAAAAAACAAAAAAAAAAACAAACATGCATTCATTATGCTCACAGATTCTGTGGGGTTAGCAATTTGGCTAGAACACAGTGGGGAAGGCCGGTCTGTGCTCTATGAAGTCTGGGGCCTCAGTTGGAAGGCTTAGAAGTCTGAGGCTGGAATCGTATGAAGTTTGCTCACTCGTAGGTCTGGGAGTTTATGCTGGCTGTCCTCTGAGACCTTAGCTGAGGTTGTTAGCAGAAACACCTACATGTGACTTTCCTTGTGGCCTGGGCTTTCTTACTACATGGTCGCTGGGTTCCAGAGCAGGTGTCTCAAGAGAAAGTGAGCCAAGAGAAAGTTGTATTTTCTTTTTAATGACCTAGCCTTGTAGTAAGATGGGACAGTACTGTGTTCACCCCTGTTCCACGTTGATTTTCCTGGGATATTTGTTTTTATCACAGCCACTCCTGAGAAACCCGTCTTAACAAAGATAGAATGTCATTGATAGGAATGGGGCAAAATATAATTGGCCCTCTGTATGCACTGGTTCTGCATCCACAGATTCAACCAACATCTGATTGAAAATATAAAAAAAGAAAAAATACAGTATTATAATACGGTACTACTTACATAATTAGGTATTATAAGTAATCTAGAGATGATTTAAAAGTATTCGGGAGGATGTGCCTTACTTATATGCAGGTACTCTGCCTTTTTATATAAGGGGCTTGTGCATCCATCCTGGGGGTGGGGCAGAGCTGTTCCTGGAAATAATGCCCGTGTCCCATGGCCCCACCTCCCCCAACCCCTGCATATATGGACTGCTGTAATGTTACTGTGAACTGCTTAGTTCACATAATTACTGACAGACGTGGTTGTATTTTCCTGTGGTGACCCAGAGTGCCTTAGGGCACAGTTTGGGAACCAGGGTCCCAAGTGGAGAGCTTGTGTCTTCTCCGCTCATCTTTAGCTAAGGTAGATTCAAGGCTGGGATCTGGAATTGTCTGAAGGCCCTTTTCCAGTGGTTGACACTGGCTGTTGGCTGAGGCTTTATTTTGGGCTCTTGGCCAATACACTTACCTATGGCCTTTCTATGTGACCTGGGCTTCTTGCCTGGTAGCTGGGTTCCACAGACAAATGTCTTGAGGGAAACTCAAAGCTGTATGACATTATTTGATCTAGCCTCAGAAGTCACAGTGTGTTACTTCTATCTTGTTCCATTCATCAAGGCAGTCACAAAGTTTCCCCTGGTTGTCAGGGAGGGAAGATAGATTCTCTCTCGATGGATATGTGGCAATGTTTTGGAAGAGCATATGGGACCAGAAGTAATGCTGTCACTATTTTCTGAAAGTATAATCTGCTTTGATTATACACCTGGTACTTGATAACTGTAGAATGTCAGCTATATTGTAGGCAACATTTTCATGACAAAATTGACCCCTAATTGATTGATTGCATTTGGCCTAGGAGAACTATGGGTACCTGATGGGGATACCATATTTAGGACTTAAATGCAGTGATTCTTCTTCTTCTTTGTTTTTTGAGTTGAAGTCTCACTCTGTCGCCCAGGCTGAAGTGCAGTGGTGCCATCTCAGCTCACTGCAAGCTCTGCCTCCCAGGTTCATGTGATTCTCCTGCCTCAGCCTCCCAGGTAGCTGGGACTACAGGCATGTGCCACCGCGCCTGGCTAATTTTTTTGTATTTTTTTTTTTTTTTAGTAGAGATGGTGTTTCACCATGTTAGTCAGGATGGTCTCAAACTCCTGACCTTAAGTGATCCACCTGCCTTGGCCTCCCGAAGTGCTGGGATTATAGGTGTGAGCCACTGTGCCCAGCTAAAAGCTTTTTCTTATGAAAAATTTGAAACATATGCAAAGAACATAAAATGATATAATCCCTTTCTACCATTGCCCAACTTCAGCAGTGATCAACATTTTGCCATTCTTGTATCATCTATGCCTTCACCCAGTTTCTGTCTCCTACTTGATAATGATTTATGGTTCTTTTTTTTTTCAGGTAAAATGTACATATATTAAAGTGTACAAATCTCAGCTGTAGGATTTTGACAACCGGATAAGCCACACACTTACCAAGACACTATGTTTTTCATTTTCACCTTCCCGGTCAATAGCCATCTGTCCTGAGGCAGTTGCTGTTTTGATCTTTTTTTTTTTCACCTCAGATTAATGTTGCCTGTTCTGGAACTTGATATAAAAGGAATCATACAGAATTTTATTTATTTATTTAATTTTTATTTATTTATTTTTATTTATTTATTTTTCTTTGAGACGGAGTCTCGCTCTGTCGCCCAGGCTGGAGTGCAGTGGCCAGATCTCAGCTCACTGCAAGCTCTGACTCCTGGGTTTACGCCATTCTCCTGCCTCAGCCTCCCGAGTAGCTGGGACTACAGGCGCCTGCCACCTCGCCCAGCTAGTTTTTTGTATTTTTTAGTAGAAACGGGGTTTCACCGTATTAGCCAGGATGGTCTCGATCTCCTGACCTTGTGATCTGCCCGTCTCGGCCTCCCAAAGTGCTGGGATTATAGGCTTGAGCCACCGTGCCTGGCCTATTTTTTTTTTTTTTTTTTTTTTAAGAGAGAGTCTAGCTCTGTCGCCCAGACTGGAGTGCAGTGGTACAATGTCGGCTTGCTGCAACCTCCATCTCCTAGGTTCAAGCAATTCTCACGTCTCCGGAGTAGCTGGGATTACAAGCATGTGCCACCACGCCCGGCTAATGTTTGTATTTTATATTCTTTGTTTCCAGCTTCTTTCACTTGATCTAATGTTTATGAAAGTCATTCATGTTGGCATGAGCTGAGCACTCTTCCATTGTCTGGATATATCACAATTTGTTCTTCTATTCTAGTGATAGACCTTTAGGTTAGTTCCAGTAAAGCTTCTGTGAACTGGTTAACCTGCCTTTATATTTGCTTGCAATATATATTGCTTTTAAAATACAATAGCATTTCATTAAAAATTCCACTAATTTATAATTTTTGAGGCTGATCTGTCCCTCACCCCTCCACCTTAATATATTGTTCTGAGTAAGTGTTGTACTTCAGCAAATATCCATTAATTTTAACATTTAACCTTTCAGAGTTTATTTCAAAGTTTATATAAAATGGGTACCTAATAGTTGAGAATTCTTGCTTTTGCCAGAAATTGAATTGAATACTTTTTTGAACACCAAAGTTTTCCCCCCAAAATCACTTTACCTGTCACTAAACTAATGAACTAATGGCATAATAAGCAATCTCTCTCCTTCTTTCCCTCCTTCCCTCTCTCCTTCCCTCCCTCCCTCCCTCCCTCCCTCCCTTCCTTCCTTCCTTCCTTCCTTCCTTCCTTCCTTCCTTCCTTCCTCTCTTTCTCTCTCTTTCTTTTTTTTGAGATGGAGTCTCGCTCTGTCTCCCAGGCTATAGTGCAGTGGCATGATCTTGGTTAACTGCAACTTCCACCTCCTGGGTTCAGGCAATTCTCTTGCCTCAGCCTCCCAAGTGAGTAGCTGTCACTACAGGTGCATATTACCACACCCAGCTAATTTTTGTATTTTTAGTAGAAATGAGGTTTCACCATGTTGGCCAGGCTGGTCTCGAACTCCTGACCTCAAGTGATCCACCTGCCTCGGCTGCCCAAAGTGCTGGGATTACAGGTGTGAGCCACCGCACCTGGCCAATCTCTCTTTTTTATTTCTCATTTGTTTTCCATTTTCTTTTTCAGAACTGAGCCCCTGAGTCCTGAGTTGGTGGCAGCTGCATCTGCTGTGGCAGATTCTCTCCCTTTTGACAAGGAAACCACCAAGTCAGAGCTGCTGAGGCAGCTCCAGCAGCATGAGGAAGCGTCAAGGGCACAGAGAGATGCAGAGCGACCTAAAATTAGGTGAGTGAATCTAAACCTTTAGGTCAGTAATGTTTGTATCTCAAAATGGCCATTTTCATGTGGCTAGTGGGTAATGCACGTAGTATATACCACATACATGGAATTTGTATATAAAATGTATGGCATAATTTTAGCAATTCAATTTTTTAAAAAAACTTAAGACATAAGTATGACTATTGTTTTTAAGAAACCAACTGAATGAAGTTTCCTTTTAGGCAGTTACAGTTTCTCGTCCATGAAAATAGAAATGGTAAATTCAATAATGTTATTACAAATAAATAACAGAATAAGGTAGCTTCTCTGAGAAAAGTATTTTTTCTTTTTCAGTTAAATAGCTTGTTTTGTGCACAGTATGGTAATCTTCAGGTCTGTTTCCTTCTCTTTTTCCTCCTATTCTTATATTTCAGCTGATATCTTTCCACGTATTCTCTTCGTCTCTCATTATTTTATGCGATGTTATACTACTTGCTGCCTACTTTATAGTACATGGTAACACAGCTTTATTTTGTAGAGTGATCTGAACCAGGTGTTCTCAATGAGCATGTGTACCAGGTTTATTTCAAGAAGTGAAAAGAAATGGCCATATGCGCTGGCTCATGCCCATGATCCCAGCACTTTGGGAGGCTGAGGCGAGAGGATCACTTGAGTCTAGGAATTTGAGATCATCCTGGGCAACAAAGCAAGACCCCATCTCTACAAAACATAAAAAAATTAGCTGGGCACGGTGGCTTGTGCCTGTAGTTCTAGCTACTTTGGAGGCTGAAGCAGGAGGATCACTTAAGTCCAGGGTTTGAAGCTGCACTGAGCTGTGATCTCACCACTGCACTCCAGCCTGGGCGATAGAGTGAGACCCTATCTCTAAAATAAATAGTAATTTTTTTAAAAAGGAAGACATAGATATCTGGACTGTCAGTTCAGTGACTCATTTTGTTTGTGTTTGAATAAATACAAAGCAGCAAATAGATATGGCTAACTCTTGGTTTTAATTTAGTTATCGAATGTAGATGACAGGTATACAGATACTGATTTTACTTTCCTATCATTTTCTCTGAATAACTTTTCATGAGACACTTATGATTTCAATGAATATTTCTGAAAAACGTCTTTAAATTAAAAGATGAAAGTAAACATGAATTGTAATGTTCTGTGTTATGTGAATGTTAATAGGTGACATTTTTTATTTAAACATTTTTTATGCTGTATAATTAGTACATAAAAATGAAATAAGCATTAAATGATATCAGTCTTCTGTTGAAGAAAGTTTTTACTGTTCTGTAGCTAAGATTTCTTTTTTTTTTTTTTTTTGAGACGGAGTCTTGCTCTGTCACCCAGGCTGGAGTGCAGTGGCCGGATCTCAGCTCACTGCAAGCTCCGCCTCCCGGGTTTACGCCATTCTCCTGCCTCAGCCTCCCGAGTAGCTGGGACTACAGGCGCCCGCCACCTCGCCCGGCTATTTTTTTGTATTTTTTAGTAGAGACGGGGTTTCGCCGTGTTAGCCGGGATCGTCTCTCGATCTCCTGACCTCGTGATCCGCCCATCTCGGCCTCCCAAAGTGCTGGGATTACAGGCTTGAGCCACCGCGCCCGGCCTGTAGCTAAGATTTCTAATACACTTTTTATTATTTCAGTTTCAGTAACATAATGTCAGATATGAATGTTGCCAGATCTGCTACAGATAGAGTTCGGTAGAGTTCGTTCAAGACCAGAGCATCAGATTCAGTTTGAGGAAGGCTATGACAATTATCCTGGTCAGGAGAAGACTGCTGATCTTACAAAAAGGTATCAGGCTTTGCAATCTGCTGGGTTTTGTTTGTGTAGTTTGTTTTTACCTTAACTGTAAACTTTTACCTTATTGCGTGTATTATTGCTGTTGGATATCTGAGCATTATGAATGTATTTACATCTGTGCTCTTACTCTCTGTATACCACTTCCTAGAGAGGGAACCGTGTGCTGGATTTAGTCAGTCCTGCAGTTTTCCATACCTTAAATCAAAATGGGCTATGCTTCACATCTACCCACGATGAATAGGGGTCCTTTGATTTAGAATAAGAGGAACTGAGTCAATTCTGAACAAAGAAGTGTTTTGTGAGAAACATTATTTTTCATTTGAATATCAGTGTCTAATACTGTGTATTCATATCCCCTTTATATCTCAATACATGCTTATCTTTTGGTGTACCTTAGAGAAATGACCCACCATCAATGAAAAGAAGGAAAGGCAAGAGGGAAAAAAGTTTATGTGATACCTTAAAGTGGTAGATTATTTGTGGCCATTTGAATTTACTGATTTGAAGTTCTTAAAGATGCTGAGCCATGCCTTACAAAGTTATTTTAGAATCTAAAGTTGTTCTGTATTTGTATGAAGTTACTGTTCTTTCTCACCTTTAAACCCTGAAAGTGATAGCTGGGAAGGAGGAAGCAGGTATTGGGTATGGTCTGACAAAAATTAACTTGTCTTTACAGCAGATATGCTCTCAGCTGCAGTGTTTTCACTGCATTATGTATTCTGTGGATTCGTTTTAAGTGAAATCAGAAACTTGAGTTAACTCCTTCCAGGTGTTACATTACTGATTTATACAAGAAAGTTGGAAAAGGTGGTCAGCAGTTAACACCGGAAGTTCAAGAGGTTATGGTGACTGTGGAAGATTATTTGAATTGCTAATTTAAAGTGATTTAGCATCTGTTACATATTATTGAATAAAGGAGAGGTCTTCCTGGAGTTTTACTTAAGAATATTTAACTGGGCCGGGCGCGGTGGCTCAAGCCTGTAATCCCAGCACTTTGGGAGGCCGAGGCGGGCGGATCACGAGGTCAGGAGATCGAGACCATCCTGGCGAACACGGTGAAACCCCGTCTCTACTAAAAAATACAAAAAAACTAGCCAGGCGAGGTGGCGGGCGCCTGTAGTCCCAGCTACTCGGGAGGCCGAGGCAGGAGAATGGCGTAAACCCGGGAGGCAGAGCTTGCAGTGAGCTGAGATCCGGCCACTGCACTCCAGCCTGGGTGACAGAGCAAGACTCCGTCTCAAAAAAAAAAAAAAAAAAAAAAAAAAAGAATATTTAACTGAATCAGTTAATCCTCGAGAATATTTAACGGAATCATTCATCTTGGACATGATTCTGTGCAACTGCATTAGGATGGTACATTATAATTTGATTTTTAATATTAGATTTGATATTTAATATTGTTAAAATTAGAAGCTAAAGTAGGAAAGGGGTTTCTGTGCCTTCAATGTGTTAAAAAGCCAGCTAGAGGGGAGTAAGGGGAAAAATGATGAGACGTCAAGTTGTTCGCCCTGCTATGACTGGGGCAGGATCTGGGGTGACACCCCCAGGCAACCCAGGCCTGGGCTGATTCCTTCTGTTGGAGGTTGACAGTTCACACTGGCCTGCCTCAGAATGTTGGCACTGCCACTGACTATTCTGTGACTGGGCACCTTTTATAACTTCCATCAACGTGTTTCCCCAGCTATAAAATGCTGAAACTGAAACCGAGCTTAAATGGTTTTCTTGAGGAATAGATCTGGTACATAGTAGGTGCTCAGCAAATGTCCATTCCCTTTCTTTAGAGTACATTACTCTTTTGAGATTCAATACTTTACCACGGCATTCGCCCTCTGCTGTGACTTGCTTTAATCCACCATCCTATTTGCCAGACGTGCGGTTGAGGGAGAAGAAGGCCAGGCAGTGAAGAGAGTTGTGGAGCATAAAAGTCTTTGTTTGTAAATAACTTGGGAACCAGCTAGAAGAAAGATTATATGATTTGAGATCACATTATTTAACATTCATATGGTATTTGCATTTTTTCCAGTTATTTCTGTTTACTAGAGAGAAGTAATTTTATTAAAAAAACAAGAATTCAAATTTTTTGTTTGTTTCTTTTAGATGGAGTCTTGCTCTGTTGCCCAGGTTGGAGTGCGGTGGCATGATCTCAGCTCACTGCAAATTCCACCTCCTGGGGTCAAGCAATTCTCCTGCCTCAGCCTCCTAAGTAGCTGGGACTCAGCCTCCCAAGTGGCTGGGATTACAGGCATGCGCCACCATGCCCAGTTAATTTTTTGTGTGTTTTTAGTAGAGACAGGGTTTCACCATGCTGGCCAGGCTGGTCTTGAACTCCTGATCTCATGATCCACCCGCTTTGGCCTCCCAAAGTGCTGGAATTACAGGCATGAGCCACCACGCCCGGCCTCAAAATTATTTTTAAAACTAACCCCCCACTTTATTTTATTTTTTATTTTTATTTTTTGAGATGGAGTCTCTCTCTTACTGCCCAGCCTGGAGTGAAGTGGCACAATCTCAGCTCACTGCAACCTCTGCCTCCTGGGTTCAAGGGGTTCTCTTGCCTCAGCCTCCTGAGCAGCTGGAATTACAGGCATCCGCCGTCACATCCGGCTAGTTGTTTTGTATTTTTAGTAGAGACGGCGTTTTACCATGTTGGCCAGGCTGGTCTCGAACTCCTGACCTCAGGTGATCGACCCACCTTGGCCTCACAAAGTGCTGGGATTACAGGCATGAGCCACCTTGCCTGGCCAACCCTCCAGTTTATAAACTGGATTTCAACCTGCCAGTAAATTTATTCAAGTAAATATATGAATTGATGCATAAAGCAGTAGGTTATCAAATGTGCAAGAAAATGTCACCTATTAACTCTCTGATATTAACTTCAATAGCTAATTAAAAATAGTCATGTAAAGAAAGTTAATAATTATTTTTAAATGACAGAATGATTGCTTTATGAAAGAGAATGTTGTGATTTACCTATGCAATTTTTTATAATTATGATTTATAATTAAACATTGCAGTGTTTTCTGCCCTTAAAGACAAACGTTGACTTTAACAGCTTCTAATTTAGGATAGTTTTATAGTTTTTCACAATATGGAGTTTTTAAAACCTTAATATAAATGGGAAAAAATAAAAATTATGGCAAATTAAGCTAATCTTTTCAGTTAGGTATTTTGGAAATTAAATTGCTTTAACCGATTTGTTGTAGTATGAAGCAAAACTTCAAGTGCACATTTCTGTTTTTAGTTTATCAGTCCTAAAAATGTGGCAATTTAGCTAAGATTTTTGATGTGGGTCAGTGGAATTATTTTTAATTTCTACATGGAATATTTCACTTAAGATATCTTCTCATAATTTTTGTTGACAGTTTAAAATATATTCATTAAAATGTTTTTTTTTTTTTTAGACTTAGGGAAAATATATTCACGGGGAAAAGAGTTAATATTTTTGACCTGACGGCAGTTACTAAAGACACACCTGAAACCGGTTTGTTAAGAATAACACTATCGGAGGTGTTGGGTTCGGGATGCGGGCAGCTGCGTTCTCCCCGTTCCCTTGGGCAGGTGCAGGGTGGGGTTCAAAGCCTCAGGAACGCGTTTTGGCCTGATTTGAGGAGCGGGCGGCGAGGGACCTGCGGCTTACGTGCCCACCCCCTTCCCCGGCTCGCCGGAGACCGATAAGCCCGCCTCCTCCCCCGGCCGGCCCTGGGGCCGTGTCCCCGGGGCAACTCCAGCCGAGGCCTGGGCTTCTGCCTGCAGGTGTCTGCGGCGAGGCCCCTCGGGGACAGCCCGATTTGGCCTCATGGTGGGTCTCGGGGCCAAGCGGCCTGCGTTCTCTGGGGCTGGTGGTGCTGCTGGTAGTGATCGGCGTCCCTCGCCTTCAGCTACTGGAACATCTCTTCTGCCACGTCCTGCTTCAGGAGGAGGAGGCCGAGCTGCAGGGCCAGGTCCCGCGCACCGAAGTGGCCCGCGGGCGGCTGGAAAAGCGCAATTGGCACCTCTTGCTGTTGGTGGACACGCACAAGAAACAGATCACCAGAAGGAGGCCGACTGCGGCCGCCTCAGCAGCCGGCCGCAGGTCAGAGAGGGCCTGGGGAAGAGATGCGAGGATGACAAGGTTAAACTATAGAACAACATATCATATCAGATGGCAGACATACCTCATTTAAAGGAGCACCTTGCTGAGCTTCCTCAGGAGTTTCTTCCACAAGAAGACCAACTACAGGACTATAGTAAGAACAATACTTACCTTGTGAAGAGGTTAGAATATGAAAGTTTTCAGTGTGAACAGCAGATCAAGGAAATGAGAGCACAGCATGAAGAAAATATTAAAAAGTTAGCAGACCGGCCGGGCGCGGTGGCTCAAGCCTGTAATCCCAGCACTTTGGGAGGCCGAGACGGGCGGATCACGAGGTCAGGAGTTCGAGACCATCCTGGCTAACACGGTGAAACCCCGTCTCTACTAAAAAATACAAAAAACTAGCCGGGCGAGGTGGTGGGCGCCTGTAGTCCCGGCTACTCGGGAGGCTGAGGCAGGAGAATGGCGTAAAAACCCGGGAGGCGGAGCTTGCAGTGAGCCGAGATCCGGCCACTGCACTCCACCCTGGGCCACAGAGCGAGACTCCGTCTCAAAAAAAAAAAAAAAAAAAAAAAAAAAAAAAAAAAAAAAAAAACCAGTTTTTACAGGAACAAAAGCAAGAGGCCCACAAGATTCAATCAAATGACAGAAAAGAATTGGGTATAAACAATCAAGTAGTACCTAAAAATATTCCAAAAGTAGCTGAGAATGTTGCAGATAAGAATGAAGAACCCTCAAGCAATCATATTCTACATGGGAAAGAACAAATCAAAAGAAGTGGTGATGCAGGGATGCCTGGAATAGAAGAGAATGACCTAGCAAAAGTTGATGATTTCCCTCTGCTTTAAGGAAGCCTCCTATTTCAGTTTCTCAACATGGAAGTCATCAAGCCATCTCCCAGCTTCCAACTGGACAACCTCTCTCCCCAAATATGCCTCCAGATTCACACGTAAACCACAATGGAAACCCTGGTACTTCAAAACAGAAGCCTTCCAGTCCTCTTCAGCATTTAATTCCAGGCTCAAACTCGGACAGTGAGCCCAGAATTCAAACAGATACACTAAAGCGAGCTAGCAAGGATAGAGTCAGTGATTTCCATAAATTGAAGCAAAGCCGATTCTTTGATGAGAATGAATCCCCTGTTGATCTGCAGCATGGCCCTAAACTGGCGGATTATGATGGGGATGATGGTAACGTAGGTGAGTATGAGGCAGACGAGCAGGCTGAGCTGGCTTACAATGAGGAAGAAGATGGTGATGGTGGATCGGAAGACATCCAAGATGATGAAGAACGAGAGCTTCAAATAGATCCTGCAGACTATGGAAAGCAACATTTCAATGATGTCCTTTAAGTCCTAAAGGAACACTTCAGAAAACCTAAAGTGCTGTAAAATGAACTCATTCTGCTTTGTCCTTTCTGACTTTTGTTGTAAAGATGAGTTGTATCCGTTGTAAAGACACATTGAGATAGAATTAAGGAAAAACTTTAATGAAGGAATGTACCCATGTACATATGTGAACTTTTTCATATTGTATTATCAAGGCATAGACTTTTTTGGTTATGATACAGTTAAGCAAAAAACAGCTAATCTTTGCATCTAAAGCAAACTAACGTATATTTCACATTTTATTGAGCTCATTTCCACAAATAGATAAACAAGAAAAAATGGTAGTACAGGTTATATGTTGCACAGAATAACTATAGTAAGAACAGAACAGATATTCAGCAGAAAACTTTTTAACATTAATTTTTTTTTTTTTTTGGAGATGGAGTTTTAGTCATGTTGCCCAGGTTGGAGTGTAATGGCACAATCTCGGCTCACTGCAACCTCCGCCTCCTGGGTTCAGGTGATTCTCCTGCCCCAGCCTCCCAAGTAGCTGGGATTACAGGCACCTGCCACCATGCCCAGGTAATTTTTGTTTTGTTTTGTTTTTTTTTTTGATGATGCTCGCTCTGTTCCCCATGCTGGAGTATAGTGGCGCCATCTGGGCTCACTGCAAGCTCCACCTCCCCGGTTCAATCAGTTCTCTGCCTCAGCCTCTCCAGTGGCTGGGATTACAGGCACCTGCCACCACGCCAGGCTAGGTTTTTTTTTATTTTTAGTAGAGACAGGGTTTCAGCATCTTGGCCAGGCTCGTCTTGAACTCCTGACCCCGTGATCCACCCGCTCAGCCTCCCAAAGTGCTGGGATTACAGGCGTGAGCCACCACACCCGGCCTAATGTTTGTATTTTTAATAGAGAGCTAATAGTATGTTTAATAGAGATGGGGTTTCACCATGTTGGCCAGGCTGGTCTTGAACTCCTGACCACAGGTGATCCTCCTGCCTTGGCCTCCCAAAGTGCTGGGACTACAGGTGTGAGCCACTGCACCCAGTCTACACACTAATTCTTGTTAGCCCAACGCTGTGCTGTTCTATCTACCCCTCATTTCATGCTCAAGGAGTCATACCTAGAATAGTTACCCACAAGAGGGAAACTGGAAGCCAAACACTGGACAGTTTGTGTACAAAGTCACCTCCCTACTCCTTTTTACATGAGTGCTGATGCGTTTTGCAGATGAGCTTTCAGCTGAGGCCTGATGGAAGTTGGGATAATCTGCAAAGACATAACAATATTTATAAGTTATATCTTAGGGTTTTTTTTTTGTTGTTTTTTTTTTTTTTTTTTTTTTTTTTTTTTTGAGACGGAGTCTCGCTCTGTCGCCCAGGCTGGAGTGCAGTGGCGCGATCTCGGCTCACTGCAAGCTCCGCCTCCCGGGTTCCCGCCATTCTCCGGCCTCAGCCTCCCGAGTAGCTGGGACTACAGGCGTCCGCCACCGCGCCCGGCTAATTTTTTGTATTTTTAGTAGAGACGGGGTTTCACCGTGGTCTCGATCTCCTGACCTTGTGATCCGCCCGCCTCGGCCTCCCAAAGTGCTGGGATTACAGGCGTGAGCCACCGCGCCCGGCCTCTTAGGGTTTTTTGTTCGTTTGTTTTTGAGACGGAGTCTCGCTCTTGCCGAGGCTGGAGTGCAGTGGCCGGATCTCAGCTCACTGCAAGCTCCGCCTCCCGGGTTCAAGCCATTCTCCCGTCTCAGCCTCCCGAGTAGCTGGGACTACAGGCGCCGCCACCACGCCCGGCTAGTTTTTGTGTGTGTGTGTATTTTTAGTAGAGACGGAGTTTCATTGTGTTAACCAGGATGGTCTCGACCTCCTGACCTCGTGATCCGCCCGCCTCGGCCTCCCAAAGTGCTGGAAATGACAGGCCCGAGCCACCGCTCCTGGCCGCTTAGTTCTTGAAATTGTGGGATGCGGGGCAGGGAGGCGGGCGGGCTGCAGGCGGGGTCCGGCTCTGGGGCCAGGCTGGGGCACGGTCGGGACCTAGTCGAGGGCCGGACTGGTCAGGGTTCCGGCGAGATCCCGCGTCCGAGTCCTGGTGGGCCGGCCTGGGGCAGGATCTGGCTCTGGCTGCGGGTCCAGGCCCGGGTCCGGGTTGGGCCTCCGATCCAGCCCGCCCGGGGCAGGTTTCCATCCCGCGCTTGCCGAAGTCCCGGGGGTGGAAGACGGGGAGGGCTCTACGTCGGGGAAGCGGCTCTGAAGACCGCGTGGGGGCGCTCGAGGGGGCCTGGGGCCGCCCTCCTCTCTGGGTCAAAGGTCATCGCAAGGGCAGGGGGAACTTCCTGTTCCCTGGCTCTCCGACCACTCACTTCCTGATAACCTGGCAGAGCTCTCCGGCGGGCGTCGGGGCTGGGGGGAGGCCTGGCAACTTTAGGCAGCTTCCCGAAGGTGTGCCAGGCTGGGGGCTGGGTGCGGCGGGTGGCAGCCTCTGCCACAGCGGGAGTGTAAGAGTGGACCTGCAGGCCGGGCATGAGGAGGTGGAGCGGCGCCCGCCTTGTGCCTGGGATCATCGGCCTGCTGGGGCAGGAGGGCAGCCGCGTGTCAGGTGACCAGCGCCATGTCTGGAAGGGTAAACTGAGGCTGGAGCCGAACCGGGAACGAAGACACAAGGCAAATGGCAGTGAGAATAGCTTTTATTAGGGCTTGCGGGCGAGGTTCCTGTGCCCAAAGGCGTGGGCCGGGGAAGTCGCGCTGAGGGAGGAGGGTAGGGGCTTCTTACATCCCCAGAGGCAGGGACGCTGGTTGTGCAAACAGGGCCTGGGGGGTCTTGAAACTACTAGGGCAGGAGTTGAGTAAGGGTCACGAGGAACACGGAAACTGCTGTTTACCAACTTATAGAATGCAGGTGAGCTGCAGGTCATGGGGGAGTGTGGCTGCCCAGCTGGAACCTCTGATGTATGTAAGTCTGAGGGTGTGTTCAAAGAGGGAGGGAAGTCTCGAAACAAAGGGCCTGCTCGAACAAAGGGCCCGCTACTCCGAGTGGCGCCGCCATGTCGGGTCCGGGTCCCTGCCTAACAATGTCCAGCCAGGTGGTGGGCAGTGAGCCTCTGTACATCATGGCAGAACCAGCCAGGCCTGACAGTCCGAAGGGTTCCTCGGAGACGGAGACCGGAGCCTCCTGTGGCCCTGGCCCCCGGTCCAGCTCCCACCCGCTGCTTCCCAGGCCACAAGGAAGAGGAGGCTGGGCATGGCAAACAGGGCGGTGGAAAGCTGGTGCTCAGCTCCCTGCCCAAGGGCCTCTGCCTGGTCTGTGGGGACGTGGCCTCCGGCTACCACTACGGTGTGGCATCCTGTGAGAACTGCAAAGCCCTCTTCAAAAGGACCATCCAGGGGAGAATCGAGTACAGCTGTCCGGCATCCAACGAGTGTGAGATCACCAAGCGGAGACAGAAGGCCTGCCAGGCCTGCCGCTTCATCAAGTGCCTGCGGGAGTGCGCCTGGACCGCGTCTGGGGTGAGTGGCAGAAGTACAAGCAGCGGCCAGAGGTGGATCTGCTGCCCTTTCCAGGCCCCTTCCCTGCTGGGCCCCTGGCAGTTGCTGGAAGCCCCCGGAAGACAGCCCCAGTCAATGTGCTGGTGTCTCATCTGCTGGTGGTTGAGCCTGAGAAGCTCTATGCCATGCCCGACCCTGCTGGCCCTGATGGGCACCTCCCAGCCGTGGCTACCCTCTGTGACCTCTTTGACTGAGAGATCGTGGTCACCATCAGCTGGGCCAGGAGCATCCCAGGCTTCTCATTGCTGTCGCTGTCTGACCAGATGTCAGGACTGCAGAGCCTGTGGATGGAGTTGCTGGTGCCGGGTGTGGCCCACCTCTCACTGCCACTGCAGGATGAGCTGGCCTTCACTGAGGACTTAGTCCTGGATGAAGAGGGGGCACGGGCAGCTGGACTGGGGGAACGGGGGTCTGCCCTGCTGCAACTGGTGCGGAGGCTGCAGGCCCTGCGGCTGGAGGGAGAGGAGTATGTTCTACTGAAGGCACTGGCCCTTGCCAGTTCAAGCTGTGTGCACATCGAAGATGCCGAGGCTGTGGAGCAGCTGCTGGAAGCTCTGCACGAGGCCCTGCTGGAGTACGAAGCTGGCCGGGCTGGCACCGGAGAGGGTGCTGAGCCGTGCCGGGCAGGCAGGCTGCTGCTCATGCTACCGCTCCTCCGCCAGACAGTGGGCAAAGTGCTGGCCCATTTCTATGGGGTGAAGCTGGAGGTCAAGATGCCCGTGCACAAGCTGTTCTTGGAGATGCTCGAGGCCATGATGGACTGAGCAAGAGGTGGGATTGGTGGGGGCTCTGGCAGGACCTGCCTAGCGTGGGGTCAACCCCAAGGATAGGGGCAGAGCTGGGGTCTGGGCAGTGCCACAACCTGCTGGGAGGGCCAGGGCAATGCCATCAGCCCCTGGGAGCAGGTCCCACTCCCTCCCCTCCCCCCTCCTAGGGGCTGTCAGAAGCTGGGAACATGTGTCCAGGCTCTGGGCACAGTGCTGCCCCTTGCAAGCCATAACGTGCCCCCAGAGCGTAGGGGGCCTTGCAGAAGCCATAGGGGGCTGCAGGGGATGTGTAGGAGGCAGAAGCCTATCTCAGGGAGGGAAGGGGATGGAGGCCACAGTCTCCCAGTGGGTGATGCTTTTGCTGCTGCTTAATCCTACCCTCTCTTCAGAGCAGAGTGGGACTTGGAGAGCAAAGGCCCATGCTCCCTTTGCTCCTCCTCTCATCATTTGCATTGGGCATTAGTGCCACCCCTTGAAGCAATGACTCCAAGCAGGCTCCAGCCCCTGGACCCCTGGGGTGGCCAAGTCTTCCCCATCAGCTCCCACCCAGCCTCCTCAGGGGATAGGAGAGCACTGCCTCTATGCCCTGCAGAGCAATAACACTATTTTTGGGTTTGACCCAGGAGGCACAGGGACATGGGGCAAGCCAGGGCCCAGAGCCCTTGGCTGTACAGAGACTGTATTTTAATGTGTATTTGCTGCAAGGAGAAACCGCTTTTGGTTTTGAACATTTAATGAGAAAAATATAAATATACTATCGAGCTCAAAAAAAAAATTGTGGAATGCATGATTGACAATATATTTTTTATTTTTATTTTTTCAAGTAATGCCAGTACTGTTTAACTATAGCCAGCACTGGCTAAAATTTTTATATTTTCAGAGTTGAAGTTGGTGAAAACATTCGTGATTTAAACACCAGATCCTGAAAGGGGTTAAATCTACTTTGAAATGAATCTGCAATCAGTATTTCAAAGCTTTTCTGGTAATTTTAGTGATCTTATTTGATTAGACTTTTTCAGAAGTAGTAAATAAGGAATTTTAATAGGTTTTTATTAGTGCACAGATAAATAGAAGTACAGTGAGGTCTATAGCCATTTTACTAAAATAGCTTAAAAGTTTGTAAAAAAGGCTGGGCGCGGTGGCTCACACCTGTAATCCCAGCACTTTGGGAGGCCGAGACGCGCGGATCATGAGGTCAGGAGATCGAGACCATCCTGGCTAACACGGTGAAACTCCGTCTCCACTAAAAATACAAAAAACTAGCCGGGCGTGGTGGCAGCGCCTGTAGTCCCAGCTACTCGGGAGGCTGAGGCAGGAGAATGGCGGGAACCCGGAAGGCGGAGCTTGCTGTGAGTGGAGATCCGGCCACTGCACTCCAGCCTGGGCGACAGAGCGAGACTCCGTCTCAAAAAAAAAAAAAAAAAAAAAGTTTGTAAAAAAACGAATCTTTGTTATTACTTAATATGTTAGCTAAGAACCCATCAAGCTTATATTTGGTGGACTTACAAATTATTTTAAATGCATTTATCTTTTTTGACACTACTCAGTGGAATGTGTAAGCTAGCGAATGCTTGTTTTCTGATTTGAAGCACTTTTAAATCTTATCCTGCCCCCTAAAAACAAAAGGTTTTGATCACAAGGGGAAATGTAAGATTGTTAACCCTGTTTCTCCGAAGGGCTCCTGTTAACTGCACATAAATGTGAAATGTCTTTTCCCACTGTCGCACAGAATGCAACATTTCATGGGCGAAACCTGACCAAAACTAGCAATATCGACAACGCTGACAGATTCTAGTCAAAATTCAAACTTCATAGTGGTAAAGAAGCAGGTTGTTCCCTTGTCGGGGCGCAAAAATTCTTAAGACTTCTGTTTGAAATTGCTCAATGACTAGGAGAAGATGGAGTAGTTTACCAAAATTATTTTTCCACCATATCGAAGTAAACAATTCATAGGGTCAGGCCTACAATGAATAGGTATGTTGGTTCACAGAACTTTGAAAATAGAGTTAAAGGGAAGTGACGTACATTCTGGGGGCATTAGGGTAGGGAGATGAATCAAAAAATACCCCTAGTAATACTTTATATTTAATACTGCAAAAGCTTTACAAATGGAAACCACGCAATTACCTGCCTTAGTTCTTTTGTCATGAAAACAATCACTTGGTTGGTTGTATTGTAGCTATTACTTATACAGCAACACTTCTTCAATTAGCAGTCTAAACATTTTATAAACAAATCTTGGACCAATTGATAATATTTCTGACTGTATTAATATTTTAGTGCTATAAAATACTATGTGAATCTCTTAAAAATCTGACATTTTACGGTCTGTATTAGACATACTGTTTTTATAATGTTTTACTTCTGCCTTAAGATTTAGGTTTTTAAAATGTATTTTTGCCCTGATTTAAGCGTTAATTTGATGCAAACTCTGCTTTTAAAATCATCATTTACTGGGTTCTAACAAATTAAAAATTAAACTTGAAAAATAAAAAGAATAGGCCGGGCGCGGTGGCTCAAGCCTGTAATCCCAGCACTTTGGGAGGCCGAGACGGGCGGATCACTAGGTCAGGAGATCGAGACCATCCTGGCTAACAGGGTGAAACCCCGTCTCTACTAAAAAATACAAAAAGCTAGCCGGGCGACGTGGCGGGCGCCTGTAGTCCCAGCTACTCGGGAGGCTGAGGCAGGAGAATGGCGTAAACCCGGGAGGCGGAGCTTGCAGTGAGCTGAGATCCGGCCACTGCACTCCAGCCCGGGGACAGAGTGAGACTCCGTCTCAAAAAAAAAAAAAAAAAAAAAAAAAGAAAAATAAAAAGAATAACACTGTTTCTCAGGTGGAGAAACATTCCATCTTTCCAAGATGTTCATCCTTAGTGTTCTGATGGTATAATAGTTGAATATTTTAATATTCTATTCTGTCATTGGCCTGGATCCTGCTTATGAATGTGGTGGTCGTTATAAGGAAAACTTGGGACCGTAACATCCCCCCAACTGGGAAGGCATCGAGAGACCAAAGAATAATTTGGGCAAGTTCAGCTTGACGAATACCTGAGTTTACTAGGACTTACATACTGGACATTCCTGAGCAGCTCTACAGTCACCCTGCCTCCCATCTCTAAGCTGCCTTTAAGCTAGTGTTCTGACTGTTTGCCTACTCTGTGTGCACGATGACAGTGTTTTCTTTGATATGTTCTCAGGCGTGCCCCGGGATGTTTGGGTTCTCAGGGATCCCTGCTCCTCAGCTAGGCACTATGGCCTTGGCTCCCTGCCCAGCCTTCAGGATCCAGGCAACACACATGCACTCTGAAGTAACCTGGTGGGGCACACAGCACACTACAGTTGTCCATATTGCTAGTTTTGGTCAGGTTTCCCCCATGAAATGTTGCATTCTGTGAGACAGTGGGAGGTAAGTGCTACCAATGACCGAATCCAGAGGTTCAGATTAGCTACTAATTTGGGTTAGAGCATTAATAATCAACTACCATTGCTATTACATAAAGATATACTGGTTCCTGCCCTTCAACAACTTACTGCCTGGAAGAGGAGATAGCATTTATAAAAAAACTTACTGAAGTGACTTAGTGATTGTTCAGGAGATGGGAAGAACATTCAAGGAATATGTTTAACAGACTTGTAGTGTTTTCTTTGGGTAAGAAATTTGCCATTTTAAGTCTAAAAGAGAAATAAGAGTGTCTTCTTGCTTGACATTAAATTTGGTTTACTAGTAAAATCAATGAAGAAACTCAATACGAATGGTTTCCAGCATATAAGTGATGAGCATTTCTAAAGAATAGAAGTTAGTTTTTAGGATCTTGGTAGAAATAATGTTGTAGATGGACTTGGGAGGCTGAGACAACAGGATGGCTTGTGACTAGGAGTTCAAGACCAGCCTGGACAACATAGTGAGCCCCTGTCTCTAAAAAATAGAAAAAAATTATCCAGGCATGGTAGTACATGCCTGTAATCCTAGCGACTTGGGAGGTTGAGGTGGCAGGATCACTAAAGCCCAGAATTGGAGGCTGCGGTGAGCCACCATTATGCCACAACACTCCATCCTAAGCAACAGAGTGAGATTCCATCTCGAAGCTGCAGGCAGGGGAAAGAGTGTTGGATATAAAAGATAAGTTCCTAGGCTGGCCTCCAAGGGCTCATTTAATCTTTCTACCAGTTACTTATAGAAACTTTTGTTTTTCCCCCTATTTAATATACTACTGGAGCTAAATCTCATTCATGTAGAACCTACTCATGTGGCTTACAGATCATAGGAACTAGTTATCTTGCATCTTAAATTCTTTTTTTGAGCAAATTGTACTATAAAATATACATCTATAGAGGAAAGAAGTTAATTTGGTGTTTGTTCATTTGAACTGAAAGTGAAACTAGAAGAACAACCCCTTTCTTGTATTGCGAAAACTGCATTCTCTTGTGTATGATAAAAAGTGCAGAATGCATAGGGACAATGACTCGCCTCTCCCCAGCTCAAATGGTTAAGCGTGCATCGGAAAGGAATTTGTTGGCTGGGCGTCGTGGCTCACGCCTGTAATCCCAGCACTTTGGGAGGCCAATGTGGGTGTATCACCTGAGGTCAGGAGTTCAAGACCAGCCTGGCCAACATGGTGAAACCCCATCTCTACTAAAAATGCAAAAATTGGCTGGGCGTGGTGACGGGCACCTGTAATCCCAGCTACTCGGGAGGCTGAGGCGGGAGAATCACTTGAACCCAGGATGCGGAGGTTGCATTGAGCCCATACACTCCAGTCTGGGCAACGAGCAAAACTCCGTCTCAAAAAAAAAAAAGAAAGAAATTTGTTGTTGTCAGGGCAGCTGCTGTTGTCCAGCCAAATGAGACACTTGAAGATTCTTGAGATTCTTGAAGGAGCCAGCTTACTTTTTAAAATGAAAAAATCTTAACTCTAAAACTGAAGTGAGTTGGCAAGGAAGCATTGAAGTTTTATGTATTCTATCAAACAGTATCAAATGACTGTATTCTAGTGAGGAAAATAGCACCCAAATTTATATAATAATTTCCTCTAATGAAGGTACTGTTTGAATATGCTACACTTGCATGAGTCTAAAGAATGCTCCCATTTAAGTACAAGAATAGCAAAATATGGAAACATAAATTTAGCAGTTATTCGCTGTTGTTTTCCCACCACCTCAAGTAATGCTGGAAATATAGCAGGCATTCAGTAATTTTTTTTATTGACCGATTGAAGGAGTTATTCTGTTCCATGATTCCCATGTCTTGTTCCACACTAAGTTCTTACCACTGCTGCAGAGGATGTAGTCATAGGCCCTACTGGTTAACCTAGAGTCGACAGGCAGTATAGCTTAACAGAAAGAGTGCTGGTGTTGTGTAGAACTGGATTCAAATTCAGATTCCGCCACACTAACCGTTCCCCACCTATAAAGTGAGGGCTAGTACATACATCTCAAGGATTAAATGAGGTAATCTGAGGAAGCATTGGGCATAGTGCCTGGAATATAGTACATATTTAATAAATGCTTGCGACTGTTAGCAAGTGTAAAAGCAGAGTGATGATCCTAATGATGATGGAAAAGACATAGGTCAGTCAGTGACCCCTAAGTAGAAGATAACCGAGACAATGAAGTTATTCTACTGGTGTGATTGCTCTGTAAATGTGGCTGGTTAAGGCTGACAACTGATTGTTTCCCAGTATCAGTTGAAATAGGCCAAAATACTTAATATCTAGCAGTCAGTGTGTGGTTAGACACATTTCTGCACATAAAGGCTCAGAAACAGATTCAGAAAAAGCAAAATAGATAAAATAAGGCTCACAGAAGAGTAAATGAGCTATTTGTTGATACGCTTTAGTGGGCTTGGCAAGAGTGAATAAAGCGGTAAGCTGGAGGATAGATCATAGGCAATCTGTGCCTCTAACCCAGAAATTGTGTTCCTGGAATTTGTTTTAAGGAAATATTACAGATACGCATAAAAGTGTAACTATAAGGGTATTTGTCGTCATAGTATTTAAAAGAGAAAATATATAAATGATCAAAATATTCAACAGCAGGGGATTGTGATACATATATATATAAAAAATGGGATACTGACGCAAGCATTCAGTGAAAAAAGTAGATTACCAAACCATACGATCCTCATTTATTTTACTTTATTTTATTTATTTATTTATTTGGGACAGTGTCTCACTCTGGCCCAGGCTGGAGTGCAGCGGCGCAATCTCGGCTCACTGCAAGCTCCACCTCCTGGGTTCACACCATTATCCTGCCTCAGCCTCCCGAGTAGCTGGGACTACAGGCCCCCACCACCATGCCCAGCTACTTTTTTTTGTATTTTTAGTAGAGATGGGGTTTCACCATGTTAGCCAGGATGGTCTCGATGTCCTGACCTAGTGATCTGCCCGCCTCAGCCTCCCAAAGTGCTGCGATTACAGGCCTGAGCCACCGCACCGGGCTGATCCTCATTTATTTTAAAAAGCGAGATCACACAGAAAAAAAATAAGATCAAAAATGTTGGTAAAAATAACTAAAGAATAAAAATATAGGGAAAAAGGTAGCCAAGGGATATCGTTATTCATTTTCTTTTTGCAACTTTATTAAGGTACAATTTGTGTGCAATAAACTGCACATATTTAAGGTATATAACTTGACTAGTTTTGACAAATATATACACCCATGAAACTGCCAGTTATAATTTTGAACATTTTTGTGATCCTCCAAAGTTCCCTTGTGTCCTTTTGCAATACACACACACACACACACAGACAGTACGCAGGCAACCATTGATCTGCTGTTACAATAGATCAGTTTGCATCTTTTAGAGTTGTACGTAACTGAAATCACACAGTATGTACTCCTTTGCATCTGGCTTCTTTTTTTTTTTTTTTTTTTTTTTGAGACAGAGTCTGGCTCTGCCGCCTAGGCTGGAGTGCAGTGGCCGGATCTCAGCTCACTGCAAGCTCCGCCTCCCGGGTTCACGCCATTCTCCTGCCTCAGCCTCCCGAGTAGTTGGGACTACAGGCGCCCGCCACCGCGCCCGGCTAGTTTTTTGTATTTTTTTTTAGCAGAGACGGGGTTTCACCGTGTTAGCCAGGATGGTCTCGATCTCCTGACCTCGTGATCCGCCCGTCTCGGCCTCCCAAAGTGCTGGGATTACAGGCTTGAGCCACCGCGCCCGGCCATGCATCTGGCTTCTTTGACTCAGCATAATGATTTGAGATTCATCTATGCTGTTACATGTACTAGTAACACATTTGTATTACTGAGTAGTATACAATTGTATGAATGTGTCACATTTTTGCACCTATTCACCTGTTAGTAGACATTTGGGTTGTTTCCCAAATTACATCCCACATTTGGCTATTACAAAGAAAGCTGCCATTAACTTTTGTGTGCAAATCTTTGTGTGGACATGTATTATCTCTTGGGTGAATATCCAGGAATGAAATGGCTATGTCGAATAATAGATATATTTTTAACTTTATAAGAAGCCATCAAACTGTTGGTCCAAGGTGGTTGTACCATTTTACGTTCCCAGCAGCAGTAACTGGTGGGAATATGATTCATTCTCAAAAGATGATCTGAAGTTTCAAAAGTAAATAAGTTATTGAAACATGTAATATGATGGTGGTAATTAGACAACATGATAATACCTTACCTATAGGGTTGGTTGGGAGGATTACATGCACTAATGCATAAAAAGCATTTCAGCACAGAGGAAGTACTCAGTATTCATTAGCAGTTTTATGGTCATTCTGTAAATTTAACTTCTTTGGTTGTTAACAATAGTACATTAGTGACTAATTTTGATAGACTAAAAATAAACAGGCTAGACTTTAAAAACCAGAGTTGTACAAAAAACATTCACGTTCATAAAAATACCCTGAAACAAAATACAAATTTATTTTTTTCTTTCCAGTAGAGGGGCAGTGATTACCTGGCATTGTTGTAAAACAGAAGTTAAGCTTGCCATTATTGTAGTTATAATTTTTAATATAATTTTTGCAGGTAACTCTCAGTAACTTTTTATTATATACTATTTAATTATGAGTGTCAAGATCTGAAAAATACATGATCAATTCAGGATTGGTTATAACTTTTTAAAGAAAGATATTTACATTGATTTGTTCTTCCTTAAAATGTCTTTATACATATATATATTATACAGACACGTCACCTTCACTTTGGGATGTGGAATTTGCTAAGCAGTTAGCCACAGTAAATGAACAACCCCTTCAGAATGGGTTTGAAGAGCTGATCCAGTGGACAAAAGATGGGGAACAGTGGGAGTTCCCAATTAACAATGAAGCAGGTAAGTGTTAAATTTCAGGGGTTATAAAATTTATTGATTGAAATTATTCTGCCAGATATTCACTTTCAGAGTGTAGATACTTACATGAATTTCAAAACACTTTGTAGATATCTTCATGGTGTCCTAAAATAAATCTGACAAGGTTTTTTAAAAAAGATGTTAGAATTTCACTTAGTTTTAGATGCTTGGTAAGGAAAATGAAGAAGTAAAACTATATGGCAAAAATGCATCATGAATTTCTATGACATGAAAGGACTGAGAACTGCAAATGATTGCAATTTTCTAATTGCTCAACAGGATATTACTTGGTGAATCTTCTATATATTAAATAAGGGGTATGAGATTATACTTCAATTTTGGAGAACATTACAACTCTTAAAGTCTCACGCTGGTGTCCTTTAGTCATAAAACCATTGCATTAATGAGGTGCAGGGAACCTGTATGAGCCACTCAAAGCAAAAACATTAGTAGGCTTTTGAAATCTTTGCCTGCATAATATAGATGCTTTGAACTGGCAACAGAATATCATCTACTGGGTAGTTTTTGGAGATGTTACCCCTTCCTAAATCAAAAGGAAAACAGTATTACTATGCTATATATTTTTTATGATACCCATGTTGTCATCAGTTAAACATTTTAATTGAATTTATAGGAGTATTTTGAATTAGAAAAGATTGATGTACTTTTAGGGTAAGATTAGCTAGAAGTTGGAAGAGGCTGAATAAGTCTTAGGAAAATGTCCATATTTTAACCTTCATAATGTTGTGGTATCATTGTAATATCTTAATTTTTGATCATCTTTAATTTGCTGGATTAATAAGTGGAACAGAAGCTTAAATATCAGAAATATTTAATCTTACATGTCAATAATATAATTAATATAAAGTGTTTCTTTTTATAGGAAAACTTTAGAGAATTACAGATTCTTTTAGCAAATTCTTAATATTTCATATATTCATATTTTTGTTTTTGTTTTTTGAGACAAATTCTCTCTCTGTCTCCCAGGCTGGAGTGCAGTGGCATGATCTCGGCTCACTGCAACCTCTGCCTCCCAGGTTCAAGCAATTCTCATCCCCCAGCCGAGTAGCTGGGATTACAGGCGTGCATCACCACACCCAGCTAATTTTTGTATTTTCAGTAGAGAAGGGGTTTCACAGTGTTGGCCAGGCTGGTCTCAAACTCCTGACCTCAGGTAATCCACCTGCCTTGGCCTCCCAAAGTGCTGGGATTACAGGTGTGAACCACCATACCTGGCCTGTATATTCATATTGTACCTGCAATAATATAGCATACTATGTTTCATGTATTACATAATGTATGTATTGCTTAAAGTATGGTTTCTGTATTCTGGAAGGTATCACGGTAAGGTAAAAAGACCAATGCATTTTTAAGTTGTACCAATCCGAGTACCAGCTCTGTCCATTATTGGCCATTTGCCTTTGAGGAAATTATTTAAGCTCCTGGGCCTCAGTTTCCTCTTCTGCAAAATAATATCTGATATTAAGGAAAGATTTGGTCTACTCTTACAACATGTTTGGATTTCATTATTTGAAGAAACTTGGATGTTCCAAGTCCTCATGGTTAAAAACTTGATTTGAAAACCCAGTATTAGGCCAGGCATGGTGGCTCATGCCTGTAATCCTAGTTACTTGGGAGGCTGAGGCAGGAGAATCACTTGAACCCGGGAGGCAGAGATTGCGGCCAAGATTGCGCCACTGGACTCCAGCCAGGGTGACAGAGTGAAACTCTGTCTCAAGAAAAATATAAATAAAGGAAGAAAGAAAAAAATAACAGTATTGAGGTATAATGATATGACTTTATTCAGGAGAGTCAGTGAAGCATAGTGGTTAGAAGTTCAAGATCCTGAGTGAGTTACAGAATTGGTCTCTCCAAGCCTCACTTCCTTCATCTCTAAAATGATGGGAATAATAATAATAGGACTCATTATATGAGGTTGGTGTGAGGAGTAAGTGAGGTTAACAAATAAAGCATCATCACCATCATCCTGTTTCTACAGCAACAACATTGTGAGGGGGTTTGCTTCTGTAACTCTTTTCTGTTGTATACTGTAACATTTTATTTTTCAAAATTTTACTTTGTACTGTAACATTTTAAATCTTAGACTATTAACATGGATAGAATGTATTATCTGGGGCGGGCGCGGTGGCTCAAGCCTGTAATCCCAGCACTTTGGGAGGCTGAGATGGGCGGATCACGAGGTCAGGAGATCGAGACCATCCTGGCTAACACGGTGAAACCCCGTCTCTACTAAAAAATACAAAAAACTAGCCGGGCGAGGTGGCGGGCGCCTGTAGTCCCAGCTACTTGGGAGGCTGAGGCAGGAGAATGGCATGAACCCGGGTGGCGGAGCTTGCAGTGAGCTGAGATCCGGCCACTGCACTCCAGCCTGGGCGACAGAGCAAGACTCCGTCTCAAAAAAAAAAAAAAGAATGTATTATCTGGGAACCACCAAATAGGGTGCTAGGAAAGCACCAACTCATGGTATATTGTCATCAGCAGTGAAACACTTAAGTGCATCAAAATTGTAAGTGATCAAACGCCAATGGAATTTATCTTAAATTTGACCTGGTTTCTGAGAAAATTTAATTTCTAAGACAGGAGAGAAACATCTTTTTTTGGTCAGGTTGAGGAGGTAAATGTGACAATTATCCACATGACACTGTGCATATTATCGATATTTCAGTGTTGGAAAAGGAGGTAGTGGGTAACTCATTTCCAGCTCCTTAAGGCAGTTGTTATCTGAAGTGAAAACAGGAAAGGACTGTGGAAACTCTCACTTTTTTTTTTTTTTTTTTTTTTGAGACGGAGTCTCACTCTGTCCCCCAGGCTAGAGTGCAGTGGCCGGATCTCAGCTCACTGCATTCTCTGCCTCTTGGTTTCAAGCGATTCTCCTGCCTATACCTCCTCAGTAGCTGGGATTACAGGTGTCCATTACCACGCCCAGCTAATTTTTTGTATTTTTTTTTTTTTTAAAGTAGAGAGGGGGTTTCACCACATAGTCTGGGCTGTTCTCGAACTCCTGACCTCAGGTAATCCACCTCCTCAGCCTCCCAAAGTGCTGAGATTACAGGCGTGAGCCACCGCACCTGGCCAAGAAAGGTACTTTGGACAGTGCCAAAGTCGAGGATTTGGCTTGTGATTTACTGCAGTTGCGACACCGCAGTTTCCACAGTGTGGCCTTAGAACAAACAGTCTTATCCAGTCCTGAAACCCCAGTGCCTTAGAAACATCAGGACAGGTCAGAAGGACAGTAAGTCCTCAAGGCGTCAGCCTCTGCTCCTCCCCACGGATTGAGGGGTAAGTATTCCAGGCTCTCTGCAGGACCATATCCAGGATGTGGACACCAAGTCCTGCTAGGGCCTGCTTCCAAAAGAGTTGATCCCAGCCATGAAACTGCCCTGATACTTTCATCCTGTATCAGCCTTGTGAGTAGCCAGTAGCTGGGACCACAGGTGTGCACCACCACACCTGCCTAATTTTTTTTGTTGAGACGGGTTTCGTCATGTTGCCCAGGCTGGTCTGGAACTCCTGAGCTCAACCGATGTGCCCGCCTCGGTCTCCCAAAGTGCCGGGATTACAGGCGTGAGCCACCATGCTCAGCCCAATTTGTAATCTTTTATGCATTGTTTCTCTCATGTAGCATGTTTTCAAGGTTTATCCAACTTGCAGTGTATTAATGCTGAATAATACTCCATTGTGTAGGTTCACTGTATTTTTATTTTTAAAATTTTACTTTTAATTGGCACACAACAAATATTTGTACATATTTATGGGGTACAGATAGTATGTTGTTACATGTATAGAATGTGTAATGACCAATCGGGGTATTAAAGGTATCTGCCACTTTGAGTATTTGTTATTTCTATATGTTGGGAACATTTCAAGTCCTCTCGTAGAGCTATTTTGAAATACACAATACATTGTTGTTAACTGTAGTCACCCTACTCTGCTATAGAACATTAGAACTTATTCCTTCTGTCTAACTGTATTAACCAACCACTCTTCCCTGCCAACTCATGCACACTTCCCAGCCTCTGGTATCTGGTATTTTTGTAGAGATGGGGTTTTGCCATTTTGGCCCCACTGGTCTTAACTCCTGACCTCAGGTGATCCGCCTACTTCAGCCTCCCAAAGTGCTGGGATTATAAGCATGGCCTTTTTTTAAATGTTTATTCCACATTGTGTCAGTCCTCACATGTCTCCTGGGATCCATCTGACATGTAATCTGTTGGTTTCCCAGCAGTGATAATTTCATGTAAAATCCTAAATCTGACCTGAAATAGTTTCTGTTTTCTTGTTGATTATCTTTACATCAATATTAACCATTTTGATATACTGAGATATAATTCAGTTGGGTTGTGACTGAGCCAATAGTTCCGTTTTTATATACAAATAGACATGCCTAAATCCAGTTTATTTTTTGTGTGCACATTTTATTTAATTAATTTTTAACTTTTGTTTTAGGTTCAGGGGTACATGTGCAGGTTTGTTATATGTGTAAATTTTGTGTCATGGGGGTTTGATGCACAGATTATTTTGTCACTCGGGTAATAAGCATAGTACCCGATAGGTAGCTTTTTGAGACTCACCCTCCTCCCAGCCTCCAGCCCTCAAGTAGGCCCCAATGTCTGTTGTTCCCATATTTGTGCCCATGTGTACTCAATGTTTAACTCCCACTTATAAGTGAGAACATGAAGTATTTGGTTTCCTGTTCCTGTGTTAATTTGCTTAGAATAATTTTTAAGCTGGAGCTGGATGGCCTCCAGCTCCATCTGTATTGCTGCAAAGGACATGATCTTATTTTTATTTTATGGCTGCATAATATTCCATGGTATATGTGTGCCACATTTTTTTTATTAAGTTCACCATTGATGGGCACCTAGGTCAGTTCTGTGTCTTTGCTATTGTGAATAGTGCTGCGATGAACATACGTGTGCGTGTGTCTTCACGGTAGAATGATATTTACATTCCTGTGGGTACATACTGAGTAATAGGATTGCTGGTGCTGTGATGAACATATGTGGGCGTGTGTCTTCACGGTAGAATGATATTTACGTTCCTGTGGGTACATACTCAGTAATAGGATTGCTGGTGCTGTGATGAACATATGTGTGCGTGTGTCTTCACAGTAGAGTGATGTTTACCTTCCTGTGGGTACATACTCAGTAATAGGATTGCTGGTGCTGCGATGAACATATGTGTGCATGTGTCTTCACGGTAGAGTGATATTTACATTCCTGTGGGTACATACTCAGTGATAGGATTGCTGGTGCTGCGATGAACATATGTGTGCATGTGTCTTCACGGTAGAATGATATTTACATTCCTGTGGGTACATACTCAGTAATAGGATTGCTGGGTTTCAGGGTAATTCTCAAGTTCTTTGAGAAATCACCAAACTGCTTTCCATAATGGCTGAGCTAATCTACATACCCACCAGTAGTGTATAACCATTCCCTTTCCTCTGCAACTTTGCCAGCATCTATTTTTCGGCGTTTTAATAATAGCCATTCTGACTAGTATGAGATGGTATCTCATTGTAGTTCTGAATTGCATTTCTCTAGGATTAGTGATGTTGAGCATTTTTTCATGTTTGTTAGCTGTGTGTATGTCTTTTGAGAAGTGTCTGTTCATGTCCTTTGGCTCCCCTCCCCACCCCATTTTTTCTCAGTGGGGTTGTTTTTTGCTTGTAAATTTAAGTTCCTTATAGATTCTAGATATCAGACCCTTGTTAGATGCATAATTTGTAAATATTTTTTCTCATTCTGTAGGCTGTCTGTTTAGTCTGTTGATAGTTTCTTTTGCTGTGCAGAAGCTCTTTAATTAGATTCCACTCGTCTGTTTTTGTTTTTGTTGCAATTGCTTTTGGCATCTTCATCATGAAATCTTCACAAGGGCCTATGTCAGGATAGTATTTCCTAGGTTATCTTCCAGGGATTTTAGAGTTTTAGGTTTTACATTTAAGTCTTTTATCCATCATGGGTTGATTTTTGTTTGTGGTAAAAGGAAGGGGTCCAGTTTCAATCTTCTGCATATGGCTAGTCAGTTATCCCAGCGCCATTGGTTGAGTAGGAAGTCCTTTCTCCATTGCTTGTTTTTATTGGCTTTGTCGAAGATCAGATGGTTGTAGCTGTGCAGCTTCATTTCTGGGTTCTCTAACCTGTTCCATTGGCCTGTGTGTCTGTTTTTTCACCAGTGCCATGATGTTGTGCTCGCTGTAGCCTTGTAGATGGTTTGAAGATGGGTAGTGTGGCATCTCCAGCTTCATTCTTTTCATGTAGGATTGCTTTGGCTATCCTCCACATAGCTAGTCAATCACAAGTTGTGCTAATTTTTTCTGCTGTTTCTCCAATCTGTCTCTCCTCTTGATTCTTACTACCACCCTGGTTTTTCAGGCCCTTGGCATCTCTCACCTAAGCTGTGTCGTAGCCTCCTAACGGATCCCTGACGCTTCAGTGTTGCCCTCTGTCCTCACCCCTGAAAGACAGGCTACCTAAAACAGAATTATCGTGAGACTTCCCTTCTTAAAATCCCTTTTTGACTCTCTATTGCCTATTAAATAATGTCTGTAGTTCTTAATCTACTGTACAGGCATCTCCTGTTACTGTCTGCTCTACATCTGTTACTGCAGTAATAGGTAAATGTTTATAATTTCCCCCGAAGTCCCTCTGCTGTTCAATACTTCCAAGTATTTGTTCATTGTGATCTTTTTCTCTGAAACTCCCTCACCACTTTTTCCCCTGGTTTATTATTTGTTGTCCTTCACGCCCAAGCTCAAGCATCATCTTTTTCAGAAAATCTACTTTGAAGTTCCAGAGTGGACCAGTGGCCCCTTTTAATGCTCCCCATCGTGTTGATCTCTATCTTTTCACTTTAAACATACTTTTAAACCTGCTTCCTGAGTATAAAGTTTGTTACAATTTTAAGATTTGTATTTTTCGGTGTCTTTTTCTTCTCTTTATGGTTTTCTGTTGGCTCCTGCTTATGGCAGTTTGACTCTTCAACTCTTTGTTAAATTTTAGAAATAGCCCGTGTTTGTCTAAACTTTAACTTTGGGTGTCCTGAGAGACCAGAATTGAGAATTGAGATAAGTTGCCTGGTTTCTGCGTGGTTCTTGAAGGAGTGCCAATCGGGAACCATTCTAGTTTGATTTATTGGTTTGCGGTTTCTTGGACTATGAGTATGGTATAAATTCAAATTCCAGCATAAGAGTAAAGCTGGTTAGAAAACATTAGGGAAGACTCTAAATTATTAATGTTTTAAAATCCACTGCCTGCAGACTGATTTGCTTGTTGGTTCACTTGTCATATCCTTCCAACTTTGTCTTTTCTACTAAATATGTAGCCCTTTTTGGTGTCTGGATTTTTTTTTTTTTTTTGGTTGAGACGGAGTCTCGCTTTGCCGCCCAGACTGGAGTGAGTGGCTGGATTTCAGCTCACTGTAAGCTCCGCCTCCCGGGTTCCCGCCATTCTCCTGCCTCAGCCTCCCGAGTAGCTGGGACTACAGACGCCCGCCACCTCGCCCGGCTAGGTTTTTGTATTTTTTAGTAGAGACGGGGTTTCACCGTGTTAGCCAGGATGGTCTCAATCTCCTGACCTTGTGATCCGCCCGTCTCGGCCTCCCAAAGTGCTGGGATTACAGGCTTGAGCCACCGCGCCCGGCGGTGCCTGGATTTATATGGAGGTCTCAGACTCAGTTCCCGACTTTGTCAGGTTCAAATCCTATTAGTCAGTTAACCAGAAAGATTCTAGATCTGCAGCATTGCTGAGCAGATTCCCAGGAATGTGTCAGAGCATTTCTTTTTTTTTTTTTTTTTTTTTTTTTTGAGACGGAGTCTCGCTCTGTCACCCAGGCTGGAGTGCAGTGGCCGGATCTCGGCTCACTGCAAGCTCCGCCTCCCGGGTTCACGCCATTCTCCCGCCTCAGCCTCCCAAGTAGCTGGGACTACAGGCGCCCGCCACCGCGCCCGGCTAGTTTTTTGTATTTTTAGTAGAGACGGGGTTTCACCATTTTAGCCAGGATAGTCTCGATCTCCTGACCTCGTGATCCACCCGCCTCTGCCTCCCAAAGTGCTGGGATTACAGGCTTGAGCCACCGCGCCCGGCCAGAGCATTTCAAAATCCCCTCTTGACATCTCATTCCTAGCTTTTTAAAAAAGTATTTTGATTTTCCTGTTGATTGCCCCGATTCCTATTTACTACCTCAGGCAGCCACAATGTTAACTAACAAAGCTCTAGGTTTTTGGTTTTGGCACACTTCCAGGGCATCTCTGGCTTCTGTGTTGACTGATGACTTTAGTTTCACCTCTAGATTGTGTGTGCATGTGTGTAATCATTTTGTACTTCCTTCACATTTTGTGAGTTCAGAAATATATTTAAAAGTGTATTTGGGGTCAGGCATGAGAGCTCATGCCTGTAATCCCTTTGGGAGGCTGAGGTTGGAGGATAACCTGAGGTCAGAAGTTTGAGACCAGCCTGACCAATGTGGCGAAACCCCGTCTCTACTAAAAATACAAAAGGTAGCCAGGCATGGTGGCATGTACCTGTAATTCCAGCTACTAGGGAGGCTGAGGCAGGAGAATCACTTGAACTTGGGAGGCAGAGGTTGCAGTGAGCCAAGATCACACCACTGCACTCCAGCCTGGGCAACAGAGCAAGACTCTGTTTCAAAAAAATAAAAAATAAAAACAAAACTGTATTTGGAAGTGATGTCAGTAAAAACAGCAAGCTAGGAACCTTAAAAAATTCCTTTATTCATAAAAACAGCTGGGAAAAATAAAAGCAACTTTTTCGGAACTCTGGAAAATATCCAAAGGCTTTCCGCAATCTTGGGAGCATTTATTCAAGAACATAGGCTGAATTTTGGTGGGAATAGTGAGCTTTGTAGTGTTCTTACTTTACGCTCATCATATCCTCCCAGCTCCATGGTAGCCTTGAAAACCAACATCCTACAATCTTGTTGAAAAACCAGCTCCTGGGAGCCATAGAAAGGAACAAAAGGGGGTTGGGACTCATTCAAAGCCTTATTCCCAGAGAAACGTCATTATGTGACCTGACTAGGAGGTCCCAGGAAGACCCCACGCACAAGACTATCTTTATTTGGCTTGACTTAGAGCTCCCCCAGCCTTTGTTCATGTCTGTTGAAGACAATCAGAGGCGATTGCTGAACGTGATGGCTACCTGGGGTATAGATAAGTTGAGATACACAATATGCTAACAAAAATGTAAACAAAGGCCAGGCACGGTGGCTCGTGCCTGTAATCCCAGCACTTCGGGAGGCCGAGGCGGGTGGATCATGAGGTCAGGAGATCGAGACCATCTTGGCTAACACAGTGAAACCACATCTCTACTAAAAAAATTACAAAAAATTAGCTGGACATGGTGGCAGGCACCTGTAGTCCCAGCTACTTGGGAGGCTGAAGCAGGAGAATGGCATACACCTGGGAGGCAGAGCTTGTAGTGAGCTGAGATCACACCACTCCAGCCTGGGTAAGAGTGAGACTCCATCTCAAAAAAAAAAAAAAAAGTAAACAAAACAAAAGAAAACAAAGAAAAAGACAGATGCTGAGAGTACAAACCTGCTTGCTGTCAGAAGACATTTCTGTTCATGTCTTCCACCTACAAATTTAATGTCTTTTCCGTCTCAACTAAGTACTTGTCATGCACTGTAGCTGTAACTTTTGCAGCTTTTGACAGCAAAACGGGCACAAGTTTCTTTGTTCTTCTTCACAATATTACGAGTAGAGGATTTGTCCTTACTGTAAATCTTAGCAACCTCAGACTATAATATTTTTCTTATGTCAGAGACGTTCACGTTTTCACTTAAAGGAAGCACGCCATGGCTTCTCTCTGGCATACCCAAATCGCCAGGATAGTTACCGCTGCATATTGGGGCAATTATGAAGTGAAATAGGGTTACTTGTGTACCACCCCTGTGATGCCATGACAGTTGGTGTGATCATCAAGATGGCTACTAAGGGTCTAATGAGACATTAATCAAGAATTCTATATGTAGCAAAAATATCCTTCAACATTGAAGGAGAAACATAAGGCATTAAATATCTTAGGACATTTAAGACATTCCTTGGTAAACAAAACTAAAAAAAATTTGTTGCTTGAAGACATCTCTATATGAAATACTAATGGAAGTCATTTAGGCTGAAATGAAAGAATACTAGGTAGTAACTCAAATCCACATGAGGAAATAAAGAGCTGAGAAAGAACTATGAGTAAATATAAAAGTCAGTATAAGCGTAAAGCACTTCTCATAAATGGGTTGATGAACATAGAGTATATGAAGATATGGTTTATATGACATTAATAGCATGATGGAAGAGAGAAGGAATGGAGCTACATAGGAAAAAGTTTATGTATACTGTCTTAATTAAGTTGGTATTAATATGCACTACATAGTTATAAATCAACATGCTAATTGCAATATCCAGGGCAACCACTAAGAAAACAACTCAAAAATGTAGTAAAAGAAATGACAAGGAAATAAAAATTGTATACTATAAAACTATTTAGCATAAATCTTACTTTATCAATGATTGTATTAAGTGGAAATTTCTCTCCACTTAAAAGGAAGAAATTTGCAGAATGAATTAAAGGACATGATCCTACTATATGCTGTCTATAAGAGACATATTTTAGACCAAGACTCAAATAGATTAAAAGTAAAAGTATAGAAAAAGATAAAACAAGCAAACAGTAACCAAAAAACTAACTAGCTAACTAACTAACTAAATAAATAAAGAGATGGAAGCATGATTTAAAAAATCAGAAAAAAAAAGACTTAAAGGCAAAAATTTTTTATTAACAACAAAGGACATTTTATAATAATAAGAGGATCGATCCATCAAAAACATATAACAGAGCCCCAAAGTACGTGAAGAAAAAATTGACAGAATTGAAGGGAGAAACAATTCAGCAATAATAGTTGAGGACTTCAATTCCCCATTTTCGTTAATAGCTAGACAATTGGGCAGAAAATCAATAAGAAAATATAAGACGTGAGTAATACTATAAACCAACTAGATTTAACAGATATCTGTAGCGTTCTCCAACCAACAACAACAGAGTATACAGTCTTTATAAGTGCACATGGAACATTCTCCAGGAAAGACCATATGCTAGGCAATAAAACAACTCTCAATAAATTTTAAAAGATTTAAATCATATGAAGCATGTTCTCAACTGCAATAAAATGAAATTAGAATAGTAAGAGAAGGAAATTTGGGAAGTTCACAAATACATGGAAATGAAACAACGTACTCTTAAATAATCAATTGGTCATAGAAGAAATCCAAGAGAAATCAGAACATATTTTGAGATGAATGAAAACAAAAATTCCACATCTCAAAACTTATGGAATGCAGCTAATGCCGTGCTTAAAGGGAAATTTGTAGGTGTAAATTCTTACATCAGAAAGGAAGAAAGATCTCAATCAATAATTCAACTTTCCACCTAAAGAAACTAGAAAAAGAAGATCAAACTGAAACCAAAGCAAGTAAAGCAAGGATATAATAAATGTTAGAGTGAAAATAAAAAAATAGCAAGCAGAAAAACAATAGAGAAAATAAACGAAACCAAAGTTATTTGAAAAGATCAACAAAATTGATAGCTTAGCTAGCCTGATCAAGAAAAAAAAGAACTCAAAAATGGGATAAATAACTTAGGTTAGGTAAATAATTAACAACGACAAAAAACCTAAACCCTTAGATAATCTAGTAAAGATTATGAAAAACCAACAGCTAACATTAAAGTTAGTGGTGAAAGTCTTAAATCTTTTCTCCTAAAATGAGGAACAAGACAAGGATACCTGCTTGCTTTTTCTATTCAACATTGTACTGGAGATTCTAGCCAGGATAATTAGACAAAAAACAGAACAAAACCAACCACAAAAAAGAAAACGCATCTAGATTGGAATGGAAAAAGTCAAACCCTATTTTTTGCAGATAAATAATGTTGTATATAGAAAATCTAAAGAACCTACAACAACAACAGCAAACCTGCTGGAGCAACAATTGAGTTCACAAAAGATACAAGATCAATGTGCAAAAAATCAGTTATATTTAGAAACACTAGCAATGAGTCGGCTCAAAATGAAATTAAGAAAGTAATTTTATTTACAATAGCATTAAAAACAAGACTAAAACAAAAATGTAAGACTACACAATATTGAAAGTGATTAAGACCTAAATATATGGATACACATTCTGTATTTATGGAATGGAAGACATTAGTATTAAGATGACAGTACTCCACAAATTGATCTACATATTCAAGTCAGTTCCTATCAAAATCCTAGCTTCTCTTTTTGCAGAAATTGACTTGCTGATCTAAGATTCATTTGAAAATGCAAGGGACTCTGAATAACCAACACAATCTTTTTTTTTTTTTTTTTTTTTTTGAGTCTTGCTCTGTCGCCCAGGCTGAAGTGCAATGGCCTAATCTCAGCTCACTGCAAGCTCTGCCTCCCGGGTTTACGCCATTCTCCTGCCTCAGCCTCCCAAGTAGCTGGGACCACAGGCACCCGCCACCTCGCCCGGCTAGTTTTTTGTACTTTTTTTTTAGTAGAGACGGGGTTTCACCGGGTTAGCCAGGACAGTCTCGATCTCCTGACCTCGTGATCTGCCCGCCTCGGCCTCCCAAAGTGCTAGGATTACAGGCTTGAGCCACCGCACCCGGCCCCTATTTTTTCTTATACTCAAAATTTTAATTGACACATAATAAATTGTACGTATTTATGAGGTACAATGTGATGTTTCAGTACCTTTTACCTTGTGTAATGATCGAATCAGGGTAATTAGCATATCCATTGCCTTAAATATTTACCGTTTCTTTGAAGTAAGAACATTCAAAATCCTCTCTTCTAGCTAGAATATGAGTGTGTTTTAAATGTACAACTCTTTGTTTTCTCACAATCCTATAAAATGAAAGCTTGAGTCAATGAAGTATCCCCCCAAGTCCTATCAACCTTGTCTATTTTAGTGAAATTTAATATTGTCTAGAAAACACTAGACAAACATAGTTATTCAGAGAGAATAAGTGAGCCCTCTGATTATTCTCTCTAATCCGCAAAGGAAGCTGAACACTTGATGTAAACTTCATCAGAGTAAATGAGAAGAATCCCCTCCATTCCATACAAAAGAAAAAATAACTGGAGAGAGAGTCTCTGCTCTCAGGTTATTATCCTGTGGTCTTTGCTTTTGGTACATTCCACCCCACCCCATGCCCTTCTCCCTTGTCTTTAATGAGTATCTGTATATATGGCAGAACAGCATGTTTTTAAGTCTCTGCAGTCTTGGGCCAAGCTCGTTCTATGCCCCACTACAAGAATCGCAAGAGCACCAGGATTCTGTTTGGGGTTGCCATGGACACAGAGTTCTTATTACAGAACTGACTTATTCTCAATACGAGGTAAAGACTTAGAGGTGAGGGTCTCTGAGCAAGGGAGTCCCACCCCATCCTCTGCCCTCTCTGTTGGCTCATGTTGTCCTCTCATCCTCATCAGGAGAATTAAAATCATGTAAAGTTTTGGTGGGGGAACTAGACGGTGATCTCTGGGACCCATAGACAGGAAAGTTTGCTTACACCCAGCTGGGGGGAACACTAATTGTCATTCCTTTCCCCTCCCGGGGACCTTACAGAGTCCCCTTATCCTCAGGGTACTGGGGGACAACCAGTGGGTATAGGGCCAAATAGCAATAACCTTGTTACTTGCCAGGAATTGGGTAAAGATTTGATTTAATGAGCTTGATTTTGGGAACTAAAAAATGAAAAAAGGAAAAGCCATCATTCTGAAAGGCAACAGGAGAGAAAACTGCTAACAGGGTCTTGATTGAATTTCTCCTTCTTAGAGAATGTTGTACCGAAGACACAAGACCTGAGACTTGTGTTATTCTAGCAGCTGAACTGACCCCAGCGTCCTCTGAGCGGCCGTGGCGCCGGAAGCACTCTGGCCTACAGGTAAGCAGGTCCGGGGCTTACAGGGAGAGGCTCCCAGAAACCCAGCTCTGCCTTGGGTTGCCCTGGTCCACGTCCAAAGATCTGCCTGGGCCACGTCTCTGGAGCACAAGGTGGTAGACTGAGAGCTTTGATATTTCTACTCCTACTGCAGATGAGCTGGTATAACCCCAAAGCTATGGAATTTGCTGCTGTCTGTGACCCAGCAAATGGAAATAGAAATAGAAAAATAATTAGATAGAAAAACAATAGAAATAGAAAACATTTAAAAAATAAAACAAACCTCATTCTATGCCTGGTAATGTCCTTAAAAATACGACATTTTAGGCAGTGTAATAATATGCATATACTGGTCACTTTAATCTTTCCTACAGGAGGGGCTGGTTGCCCTAACGGTGAATGCTCTGTTCAAGGAACAGAGCTGGTGTTCAGCTCGGGAAGCCACTCCACAGAGATGGCCACCAAAAGGGCTTCAGCGGTCCCATCTCGATTAACACCTGAAACTTTGCTAGTGAAACCTCAGCACACTCTTAGAGAATCCTAGTTTTTATCAGCAGCAAAAAAATGTGTGCGATCAGTTTCTTAAACTTATTTAAACATTTGAAAAGTTAGAAAATTGTGGCAAAGAGCATTAATTCTTGAGTCTGGGGAGTGTATTACTTTGATGAGAATGTTTGTGTATTTGAAGCTAAAGTATGTATCAGTTTATATTGCCACATACTGACTTTTATGGCATAATATATGGTATAGAGAGCAGGTTGTCTAAAAACCAATATTTGCAATATGCTGAACATTCAGCGTGGTTTTATGAAGCCGACAGAGTGGAGTGTATTTTGCATGTGTCGTAACTTGCAGATGAGGAAATAAAGTTGTAGAGAGATTAAATTAGCCAAGCCAGGGGTTTCGGTGCTAGGAAGTCTTGATTTTGTAAAATATAGCCATATAACTTAAAAAAAAATGAATCCAGACAAATAGAAAACAAAATCGTTCTAAACATATAATCTACTTTAAGTTCACAAAATGTCTTAAACATAATTTAGGCTGTGCTTGACTTAACCTACTTGTTTATTTCCTACCAAGGATGAGCAGGAACTAGCCATTGATATCGAAACATTCATTATTCTTACATTTTTTTTCTTTTTTTTGTGTCCTGTCTCTCTCTCTCTCTCTCTCTCTCTCTCTCTCTCTCTCTCACATACACACACACACACACACACACACACACACATGCACTCTCTCAGAAGTACTAGTACTGTACCCTGAAATTGTTTCTTTAGTTCTTGTCAAAATTCCTCTGATTTTATTTTTCATGTCCTGAAATACTGTCGAGATTAACATCCTGATTGCCTTCCAGAATATCTGACTTTATTTTTTGTATGTGCTTTTTACTCTTTGGTAGAGTTATGGATTCATTAACAGATCCTACTGTATGCTCTGACAGCTATGACCACAATGGGTGAGTTGACTGATCTAAGTGGTGAAAAATATGGGGAGCATCAATGGCAATAACAGCTTTCTATAAGAGACTTTAAGCATCTTTGGGTAACATTGTTTTTGAACCAGAGTGGAAAAAATAAGATCCGGTCAGAAGAGGGACACTTGGTACTCAAAGATTCTTTGTGACCCTTAGTCATTAGTAGCCAAAACCCTTAGGAAACTATCAGAATGCCTGTGTATGAGACTCTCTCCAGAGCAATGCAAGAGAGGAGAGAATCCTCCTTGGAGAAAGAAGGTGGTAGCATTGGACAGGCAGCAGAGGAGCCCTCAGCAGAAAGAAAGGAGCTAAGAGACCCTATATCTGTCCCTCACCCTTCAGAGCTGGTACCCCAAACTCAAAGCCATCATCACATTGGATGGAGCCCCTGCCTCAGGTTTAGTCCCTTGATCCTATTTGAGGGGAAGCAAAGATATCTGCAACTCACGAAGAGCATGAAGGTGGTGGAGGGACTTGAGAATTAGGAAATCAAAATGGGCAAGAACAACATGTGCCTACAAATGGAACATGCATTTGAAGCAAATTTAAGTTAAATTTGCTGTCACACACGAAGACCAGGTTCAGTAAGAAAGAATTGTATTTAAATCTTGATTCATTAAACTTTTTTGAGAGTCCTAAACAATTTTTATTACCAACACATAAAGACCTCTTTCTAGAGAAAAATGAAGTACCAGGTACCAAAGAACAGATTTACATGAGAATTTTTAGAGACAACACATTGTGTTTTGTAGCGCAATCATAGCCAATTTGAACCAAAAAAAAAGTAGTGTATGAATTTACGTTGTTTCTTGCTACTTACCTTTCAATCCTTTGCACTGATCCCAGTGAATTGACATCAGAAATCTGTGCTGGAGCCAACATTGAAAGGTGATGTCATAATATATATTGGAGATGGGAAGAATTCAGGTTTGTGAAATTCAGTCTCAGAATTATTCATGGGAAAATAGTTTTCCGGACACTGATTCTAAAATTCTTTCTAAAAAGTTAGGTCTTAAGTAAGGTAACAAATGTTAAATATAGAGTTTCTTGGACACTGTTTCTAAAGTACTGGTAGTTTCAGCTTCTGTATGTAACATCCTTTTCTTTTTGGGTCTAGTCGGATACAAGATAAATAGATCACAAGAAGTCTGTTTCTTCTTCCTAAGTTGACTAGTTGCCAAAACTTTTAGACACCCGTTGGATTGCCTGTGTATGAGACTCTGCCAGGTTGGGCTATATCAGTTTCTAGGGCTGCTTTAACAAAGTATCACAAACCAAGTGGCTTAAACAAAAATTAATCAGCTCATAGTCCTAGAGGCTAGAAATCTGAAATCGAGGTTGTCAGTAGGTTTGGCTTTTTATGAGGGCTGTAAAGAAGAATCTGTTTGATACCCTCTTTGCTAGCTTTTGCTGGTTGCTGGCAATCTTTGGCATTCCTTCGCAGGTAGACTCATGTCTGGAGTAAATGTAGCTATTTGACCAAAAGTGTAAGTCCAAATTATATTTGTATCTGAATAATATGCTTTTATAATTCCTCAGCCCACAGCCAACTGAGTTGACAGTAGTAACCTATGATAGAGCCACCCATGACATGTGAGTTAAAAAAACAAATATTTATATACATGTAAGTGTATATATACATATATACACATAAATACATACTTCTATCAACATACACGCATGCATACACATACACACACAGAAACAAAACAATGAAAGAGAAGTTGGTATTTGTAAAATTCACTGTCAGGCATATCCTTGGAAATACAGAGTATCTTTGACACTATGTCTAAATCTTCTCACTGTAGGATCTATAGATAACTTTCTATTTTTTTTTTCAGACCAAATTGGATGAAAGAGGAAGAAGTCATGAAAGGGATGCTTCTTCCTTTTAGTATATTTGTCACTCTAAGTTATTAGTATTCAATCCCTTAGGAATCTTTGAAGTTTCCTATTTATGAGACTCTACTACTGCTAGAGTGGGCCAAAGGGAGAGAGAATCCTGTTTGGAGCAATGGGGAGGTAACAGGTGACAGGGAGCAGTGAAGCACTCATCAAAAAGAACAGAGCTCATGAAACCTTAATGGGCTCCTCACCCTCTAGAGTTCTACCACCGTGTGAGGCTGGTGCCCCAAACCAAACCCAAACCCACAATATTTTGTAGGGAGTTCCTGACTCAGGCCTACAGCTACATGGTCATATCTTCTGGGCAGGAAAGACAGCCATGATGGGTGAAAGTAAGGAAGTGACAGAGGGACTTAGGAATCAAAAATTTAGGTGGGGTAAGAGGCATGTTTCCTTACAGGCTGCAGTTACATTAGAAATAAATGCCACTGGCGAGGCATGGTCGCTCATATCTGTAATCCCAGCACATTGGGAGGCCAAGACAGCTAGATCAGTTGAGGCCAGGAGTTTGAGACCAGCCTGACCAACGTGGCAAAACCCTGTGTCTATTAAAAATACAAAAATTAGACAGGCATGGTGGTGCATGCCTGTAATCCCATCTACTCGGGAGGCTGAGGCAGAAGAATTGCTTGAACCTGGGAGGCAGAGGTTGCAGTGAGCCAAGATCACACCACACTCCAGCCTCTGTGAGAGTGAGACTCTGCCAAAAAAAAAAAAAAAAGATACATCTAGTTCGAATTAGTGAATACACATGAATATTTAAATATCAACCAGATAGTACATTATAGAGTAACTGTAGCTGTTTGATCCAAAAAGTAAGTTTAGAATTACATGTGTGTCCAACTATCTACTTTTATATTCCTTTAGCCTGCATACAGATGAATCGACATCAATAACCTATGATACAACCACCAATGAACTGTGAATTATAAATTATATATACACAAATATGTAAAGAACTATATATGTAAAGAAATACACATGCATACTTCTGTCTCTAGACACACAAACACAGGGAGAGAGAGAAACAGGGAGAGAGAGAGAGAAAAGAGAGAGAGAAACAACAGAGAAAGATGAAGATTATGTGCTTTACTCTCAGGATCATCCAAGGCCATACAGAATGTCTTTTACACTGTTTATAAATCTCACTATAGGCCCTGCAGGTCCCTCATCCAACTTTTTGATTAAATTGGATAAAAAGGAACAGGTCAAAAAAGGGAAACTTCTTGTTATTGTCTTGTCACCCTCAGTAGCAGGCACATACTTGGGAAAGTCAGATTTCCTGTATATGAGACATACTAGAGTGGCCAAGGGAAGAAAATCCTATGCAGAGCAATGAGCAAGTAGCAGTGGGCAGGGAGCAGTGGGCAGGGAGCAGTGGAGCCGTGAGGGGAAAACAGCAGAGCTAATGGCCTGGCAGGGTTCCTCACACCCAGAGCTCTACCACCATGTGAGGCTAACAATACAAGCCCACACCCGTCACCACATTGTACGGAGCAGTTTCCTGACCCTGTGTGAGAGCAGAGAAGACACCTGTGATGGTGAAAACAGGGCACTGATGAAGGGATTTTAGTATGAGGAGATGAGATGAGGTAAAAGGAATTTGTATGTAGAACCTGCAGCTGAATTTGAATTAAAGTAAACCCCCAAATGCTTCCTTTGTGCTTCATTCAATTGTAGCAACTAAACATCACTTGTGAGTAATTCATACCTGAAAGTGAAGTCTAGGATGTCTAATTGGTGTTGGACTATATATACATATATATGTAAATTCTATAGCACTGCCAAGTCTAAATTCAAATCAAGGCCGGGCACGGTGGCTCAAGCCTGTAATCCCAGCACTTTTGGGAGGCCGAGACGGGCGGATCACGAGGTCAGGAGATCGAGACTATCCTGGCTAATACGGTGAAACCGTCTCTACTAAAAAATACAAAAAAACTAGCCGGGCGAGGTGGCAGGCGCCTGTAGTCCCAGCTGCTCAGGAGGCTGAGGCAGGAGAATGGCATAAACCCAGGAGGCGGAGCTTGCAGTGAGCTGAGATCTGGCCACTGCACTCTAGCCTGGGCGACAGAGCGAGACTCCATCTCAAAAAAAAAAAAAAAAAAAAAATTCAAATCAGTATCCTGGAATGGAGCTATCGGTGAACTGTGAGACAGAAATCAATCAATATAGATATAAGGATATATGAGCATAGGAGGAAACAATTATATACCATTTACATATACCTATATGCATTCATATTAAATCAAGGCATGCACCCACAGGTACTGCAGAGAAATATACAGGTTGAGATTAGGGAAGGTTCAAGGGCATTAACTGAAAAACAAAAAACTGTTACACGTGTCTACGTGATCTCACTATAGGAAATGAAGGTGCGTTTATGGCTTCTTGAGTGAATTTAGATAAAAGATGACCACATAATAAGAAGAATGATTTTTCTTACTAGTCTGTTTGATACTCTGAGTAACAATCAAAAATAATTTTCAGACTGCCTGTATGTGAGACCTTATTACAATGGCTGAGGACAGCAGAGAATCCTCTTTGGAAACAGAAAAGGATAGCGGGGGACAGAGAGTAGTGAAGACCTCCAGAGAAGAGAAAAAAGCTAACAACCCTAGAAATGCTTTTGATCCTGCAGAACTCTGCCACAATACAGGGTGATACTCCAGACTCCAAACACCATCATATTGGATTGTGTCCTTGACTCAGAACTGCAGTTACTTTACCCTACTTGTGGACCGAGAGAGACGATCAAGTAAAGGATTAATGGAGGGCCTTCGAGGCAGTACATTTAGTGGAATAAGAGGGCTGACAACCTCCACACAAAAGTTTAGTTTGAAATAACTGCCACCACACAGGATGTCAGGCACTGGGACTGAGGACATAACAAAGAGGTTTATTTAAATCTGGAAGCATTATGATTTTCCCTAGCCTAAGGTGTTGATTGCCATCGTATAAATCCTCCTTTCTAATAAAAAATGACATTTCAGAACCAAATAGTGCTATACATATGAATAGTCAGAATTTAACTGGTTTATGTGCAGAGTAATGAAAGCGAGTTTTACCGGAAGAGTGAATTTGGAATTGTGTCTCCTGTCTGACTGTGCTCTTTTATCATCCTCCAGTCCACCCACAAATGAATTATCAGGCACGAACCTGGAGGCACATATCAATGAAAGGTGAGTTATGCACACATGTGTCTTTATTTATCTAATTATAACTGAGCGTAGACGTTTTCACAGGCACGTAAACAAATATATCCATCCATCCATCCATGCGTCCATCCATACACACTTCTCTCAACACACATCCAATAAGAACCCATGCACACAATGGAAACACACAACAAGGAGACAGATGGACAGACACTTGTGGAGTTTATTCTGAGAAGCCTGCATGGCCACAGAGAGTGGTTTTTCACAGGGTTTCGAATTCTTCTCGTCATAGCCTTTGTAGGTAACATTGCATCCTTTTCTAATGGAGTCATATAGAAAGGAGCAGGTCACAGGAGAGCTGCTGCTTCCTGTTCGTGTATTTGTCACCCTTAGTTCCTAGTAAGCAGCTTCTTAAAGGACTCAGATTTCCTGAGTGTGAGAGCCTGTGAGATTGACAGAAGGGAGGAGAAAATCCTATTTGTAACATGGAGGAGATGGCAGGTGACAAGGAGCAGTGAAGCCCTTGGCAGAAAAGAATGGAGCGAACGGAACATGGACTTGTCCCTCACACTCCAGAGCTCTGTCAGCACATGAGTTTGGTGCTAAAACACAAACAGAAGCACAGCACCTCATTGGATGCAGCCCTTCCTGAGGCCCACAGCTACTCGCCTGTGTCTCCTGGACAGGAAAGACTAGCATGATGGGTGAAAGGAAAGAGGTGATGGAGAGATCCAGGAAGTGGGCCATAGATGGGATTAGAGGGAGGAATGCCTACACAGTGGAGTTGAATTCAAAAGAAATTCACCCACAAAAGTCTGTCGTGCATTGGCCAGCTCCAGTGGTAGAGAGTTTTGGTGAACTCTTGAGTCAGTGAGTCTTAGATAGGTGTAAAGTATGTGCTGCAATCGTATAAAGTATGATGTGTAGGGTAAATGTCATGGCAGATTCCAAAGAACCAAATACACACATGACTTCTATAAAGGGTAAGGCAGTTTAGAGGTTGAAAAGTACTTGGAAGGTTGGGCGCGGTGGCTCACGCCTGTAATCCTAGCACTTTGGGAGGCCAGGGCGGGTGGATAACAAGATCCGTAGTTTAAGGTCAGCCTGGCCAAGGTGGTGATACCCTGTCTCTACTAAAAATACAAAATTAGCCAGGCGTGGTGGTGGGCGCCAGTAGTCCCTGCTACTTAGGAGGCTGAGGCAGGAGAATTGCTTGAACCTGGGAGGCAGAGGTTGCAGTGAGCTGAGATCGTGGCACTACACTCCAGCGCGGGTGTGACAGAGTGAGATTCCATCTCGAAAAACAAACAGCAACAACAACAACAAAGAAAAACCAAACAAACAAGAAGAAAAAACAAAAGCAACTGGAACTATTTTCAACTGAAGACGTTACGTCTAAGAAGTTACATGTTGTCTTACTATGTACATTTTAAGTTCTTTGGCACTGTCCTGTGTGTGAATTGAGAGTATCTTCTAGTAGGCTGCCCAGTACAACATGTGATATAAAGGAATACAGTTATACATGTATCTATGCCTATAGAAACACATACATACATGTGTTCATACACAGAAGAGAGATTGAGTTGGGCTGTTGACTGTCACAAGCATCCATGGGAACAAGGAGTTCCCTGGAAATATTTCTAGAGTCCTCTCAGAATGAGCTTTGTATGGAATATTCTTTTGTTTTGTGGATGGAGGTAGGAAAACGGGGAGGAACTCATAGAGGGAGACTCTTTATGTTAGTGTTTGTCACATTTCCTTTCTGTGAGAATGAGACTGTACTAGTAGCGTGGACCAAGGGAGAAGCGAATCCTGCTTGGAGCCAGAAGGAGATAGGAGTGGACAAAGATCACAGAAATGCCAGCCAAAGAAGAGAACAGAGCTAATAACCCTGGAATTATTTCACACCCTCCAGAGCTCTGCCATTATGTGAGGCTGACTGCCTTGTCCCATACCCACCCTCACATGGGATGGAGCCCTTGCTTGAGGCCTGCGGCTACTTGGCCAAACCCTTGGTCAGGAAAGACAACTAGGATGGGTGGAAAGTGAGGAGGTGATTGGAGGTCATAGAGAATCAGGAACTCAGATGCGATTATAAGAAGGGGGACTTACAAACTGAATTTGAACTGGAATTAAATGCTCTCCAGAAATGCTGTTACACATTGAGGTGTAGCTGCCCTTATTCTGGATACATTGCTATGTTCACAGGCTAAGATACTCACTGGTGGCATGTAAAACCTCATTTCTAATAAACAGCAAATGCCATCCCAGGTCAATTTAGTGATGTACATACATGTGAATAATTACAGTGTAACTGGGGAATAGTGTATAGACTAACCGTAGCTGTTTGTTGCAAAATATTAGGATAACGCCTTGTGTCTGACTCTGACCTTATTTGTCCTTTAGTCCCGATCCGGAGGCCCTGGCGGAAGTCATCATTGAGAGAAGCCCCAGTGACAGGTGAGTTATTAAAGTTGTACACATGGCCAGGTGCAGTGATTCGCACCTGTAATCTGAGCACTGGGAGGCCGAGGCAGGCAGATACCCTGAGGTCAGGAGTTCAAGACCAGGCTGGCAAACATGGTAAAACCCCGTCTCTACTAAAAGTACAACAACTAGACCGGTGTGGTGGCAGGTGCCTCTAATCCCAGCTACTCGGGAGGCTGAGGCAGGAGAATCACTTGAACGTGGGGAGGTGCAGGGTGCAGTGAGCTGAGACCATGCCACTGCATTCCACCCTGGGCAGCAGGAGTGAAACTTTGTCACAAACACACACACACACACACACACAAACACACAAAAAAACAGTGACAGAGAAAGGGACTGAGATTAGTGGGATTCACTCTCAGAAGTGTTCACAATAACACAGTGTGTCTCTGAAACAGTTTCTTGATCATCTCACTATATCACGTATAGATAACTTGCACATTTTTACAGTTGTTTAGAAAAAAAGAAACAGACTATGGAGAGAGGCTCTGTGTCTGTTACTGTCTTTTCACCATTCGTTAGTTAGCAGTGAAATGCCTTGGAAACTCTGATTTTCTGTGTATGAGACATAGCAGAGTGGGCCGAGGGAAGAGAGAATCCTGTTTGGAGCGAGGAGGAGGTAGGAGTGCTCAGGGAACGGCAAAG